>NW_020525958.1:0-160155 GCF_003368295.1 Carassius auratus | reverse complement strand
AACTCATTAAAAAAAATTCTCAAAGACTTGGAACAACAGCTGGTGAACGATTAAGAAAAAAAAAATTGGGGGTGAACCTTGATTTTGCAAAGGATATAATGGTTTCTTAATCATACTACATCTGTTCTTGTAACAGGATAATGCAGCATAATCAGCGCTCTTAGAAATAGCAACTGTAAAAACAGACCTCAGTGGAGGACAAAGGCCAAACCATGATTTTGAGAAAACATAATAGTCTGAAAACCTTGAAATGTCTAATCTGAACCAACAGGCTAGCTGAAACATATTTAGAGCTCATTGTGTTTCATTTTAAGCTCTTAAGAGCTCCTTTAGCCACTTTCTATTTGGAGTCTGGTTTTCCAAAACACTCCCATAAAAACAATACTGAGAGGTAACCATCTTTCATGGCTTTTCCGCACCTCATTCTGGGTCCCCTGTGGGGAGACTCAAGGCTGTGACTAATGCAGCGTGTGAGATTTACAGAGAGAACGAGTGAATGGAAGTAAAATATATGTGTACAATGTGTACGTATATGCAGGAGAGCTCTGCAGTGCTGTTATATAACTGACTCGAGTGTTTCTCATAGCCTTCTACACCATCCTCTCTGAGAAACTGAGAGACTTCTGCAGGGGCTGTATGAGGACAACTCAAACCCATGGTAGTTTCACAGATCATGTAAGAGAAATGAATTATATTTATGCAAAATCACATGTATTATTATAACATACTATTAACTATGGAAAAGGTTATTAAATGCAACTTTAACACAAGGAAAAAAAAAGGGAAAAAAGGATCCCAGCATCCTTAAGTTAACCTTAACCAAAAAAACGCATCACAACAAAATCAGTCTACTAATCAACAATATGACAGCATGGTCCTTTGAAAATGTGGAAATCATCACTGAATCATTTGATCTGATGAATAAATGAATAAGAAATAGACTCAGCAACAACGTCCTCTGACACACTTCCTACAAGCTGACTTTCATCTCTGGACGACCCAGACACAAAAGAAATTCATTAACTCCAAGATTCAGATTTCAAACTTTTGTTCATTTTCCTTCTGAGCTAATAGTTTTAGTTTTAACGTTAAATTTACATGTATTTTCATGCATTTAAGAAATTTAAGAATAATGTAAACATTTTCTAAGCATAGACTCTTAAAAATTGAAAAACTGAATTAAGTTCATGCATAAAAACAAACAAACAAACAAAACAAAAACATTTTCAAATGTTTAAATGTCTTTTGTTCTTCAAAAGCCTCTTTCTTAAGGAACAGTTCATCCAAAAATGAACATTTGAATGAACTTGAAAGGCCTTATAGGTAAGTCAATTTTAATAGACATTGGTCTTACTGTACATAATCCGTCACATTATGGAAGTAAAGCAGGTTGTGTGCCTACAAATGCATAAAAGAATGATCTAGTCGTCTGTACGCTGCTCTGAAGTGATTAGATGATTAGATAAGCTGATTATTATTTCACAGACTTACAGTAAGGATGGCATAATCCCTGAGGGTGTTAAATACAAAAGTAGATGATTAGCTCTTACAAGGATTATCTACTCCGATTACTACAGGTCGTGTTCAAATTCAACTCGTTTCTGTGTAGTCTGATCAAGAGTTTAATATCTCATCCTCATTATCACCTTGCACATGTATAATTTAAGAACTGTTCAATTCCCTAGTTCAAATATAGGCCTGCTGAGTCACTCTTTCTATCTTTTCCTCAGTTAATGTCATTGTCTCTGTCTGTGATTTATTTAGAGGCCAGTGAGGTCAGAGGTCAGAGAATGACATGAACTCAGTGCTGCGTGAGGAAAAAAGGGCTGGGTGAGGTATTGAATATACAACATGCTGTACATTTGAGATCTTTCTGTCTAGCTCTGAATGTAAAAAGAACGACAAAACAACAAACGATGACAAATCAGGCTGCTATTTTAGTGCTAAAAATGTATGTATATAGCAATTATTAAAGTTAATCTCTACTTTGAAAAATTAACTTTAAAAGTACTGCCCAAAAAACACCTTCACTGTGACAGAAATTATTTATCAATTTAAAATAACATAGAGTCATATTTTCATGTATGTAATTTAGCCCTGTGACTGTGTATAATAATAAATTATAAACAGTCAAATAATTATAATAATTAAATATATACAGTGGTGTGAAAAAGTGTTGACCCCCTTCACCTTGTCGAATCTATGCCATGAAGAAGTAAGGCAATTCTGAAGGCAAAGTTGGTCCAACCCCGTACTAGTGAAGTGTACCTAATATAGTGGCCAGGGATATATATAGCAAATTATATATAATATCATATAGCTAATTCGTTTTAATTTAATTTAATTTGAGTTGGAGTAGTGCCACAAACTTTCCAGCATACATGTGAACTTCAATTCTGATCACTACATAAATTACATATTGTGTTATTTCATAGTTTTGATGAGGATTCATTTAAAATGTGAAGAAATTGTAACAAAAATGTACAAACTTCGAGCTGTAGTGTATATATGTACAAGGTTTTTTCTATTAATCAATCCCAAAAACTGTCATGTGCCAAATATTAGATGTGACCGTGTCAGTCAGCTCTGCTTGTTCTCACTGAGCAGATCTTACATCATAACGCTGCTCTCTCTCATTGAAGAGGGACAGTGAGACAGAGGGAAAGTTTCTGGGTTAATTGGATCACAGCTCCGGCATGACAGGACTTACTTTGCAATGTAGGACTGTTTTATTTCCAGGTTTTGGTGGGGTTACTATAATGACCCTGAAGTGACGTGGTAAATCAGTCAATTAACATGAACAAACAATGAATAAAACATTTATTACTGTATTTATTCATCTTCGTTAATGTTAGTTAATGAAAATAAAGTTATTCATTGTTAGTTCATGATAATTCACAGTGCATTAACTAATGTTAACAAGCACAACTTTTTGATTTAAATAATGCATTAGTAAATGTTTAAATTAACATGAACTAAGACTTATAAATGCTGTAGAAGGATTGTTCTTGCTTAGTTCATGTTAACGAAAGTAGTTAACTAACATTAACTAATGGAACCTTATTCTAAAGTGTTACCAAAAGCGTATACTCTATGTTCTAGATTGTATATTCATTGTATAATCATTGTATCATTCAACAACTTGATCCTCGAATAAAGTATAATAATTACAATGTTTAAATTAATTAATGAAAAAAATATCAGACTCAGTATTGTTGGTTAAGCTCACCTTATGCAATATTGACTACAAATACAAGTGGGTCAGGTATATTTGTAAGACTTATTGTAGATTCTGAGAAACACATGCTAAATAGGTCAAGCTGGAGCTCATCTGTAAGAGTTACACAGTGATCCTGAATTCTGGCAGGAGAGACGAGTCAGGAGATGCACACAAGAGGTGTTAAGACAGCCTACAGAAACATTTACAGGAAAAACTCAGCAAACCAGAACTTTACAGCATCTGACAGGGAGGATTTAGCTTTGAATATGCAACCAAATGCACAAAACCTGTCAAAAACGGTCTACTTAACATTGTTCAGGTAAATCAAAAAGAACATACATTTCTTATGCTTTTCTTTTAAATTTGGGCATGGTAAAATATGACCCTGACATGTTATTAGTTTATGTTATTTGCTCTCAGTTTAAGAGTTATAACATTAACATTAACATTAACATTAACATTAACAGTAAAAGTCCAGCATATACATCTCCTTTTCTAAAAATATATAAAATAGATTCTGTCTCTGAATATTTAGTATATATCGTAATTCTAATTTACATCTCTTCCTCTTTCAGCATTTGGCTGCATGGAACTGAATGTGTCCTATGAATGTAACAGGGAATGTTGGTTTGTATATGATCATAAGACATTCATTCACTCACCTTTGCACGTGAAGCACTTGATGTGGAAGTGTTTGGCCTGCACTCGTAACACCTCTCCCTTGCACACCTCCCCACATTTAGCACAGCGTATCAAAGGCTTCTCCGTCTGTTGGTGAGCTTCCTGTGCATGGGCCACTGTACAGAAAGAACACACGTTTTGTCACTGTCTGTACTAGTATTTACGGTCACCGTGATTTTGCCAAGTAAGACATTTTCCTGGATCAACATCCTCTGATGGTCCTGGACCAACATTATTGTCCAAAAATATAAACTTATCCCAATCCCTACCCCTAAACCTAACCCTATATATATGTGTATATATATATATATATATATATATATATATATATATATATATATATATATATATATATATATATTTCAACAAGAAATCAAATTGCAAACAGTGCTGAAAAAAAGTCACAAGACTGTTTAAATGCATGTCTCTGTCTCCAATAAAATCCACTCAGCGGATCCAGTAGCATCAAATATCCCTTTAAAAAAATGCCATAACCTCAGATGTCCCCAAAACCTGAATATCAATTGTGCACCGAGACGTACTGCACGATTTCTCATTCCCCTGGAGAAAGAGTTCAGCACAGACTGTAACACACAAAGCTTTTACTATTATTGATCTGCATTTGTTTTCCATTTATTTTGCATTAGTCTGAGCATCGCTTTATCAAAAACATCCTCTACTACTGCAATCCTCTATTTGTCAAGGTTCTGCATAGGCATTGGTAGTTTCATGAAGAACCAAGAGCCATGGAATCTTTGCATTCCACAAAATGTACTTTATAGTGGAAAAGTGTTCATATTGTTAAAATGCTCTTAACACTATAGGTCATTTTTAAGAACTGTTCACTGAAAGGTTATTTGGAAAAAAACCAAAATGGTTCTTCTTATGGTGAAACCCCCCATTTGGAGGCTTTATTTTTAAGTGTACTCCATTCTAACCAGTCATTCCCTCTCCTCTCTCATCTGAGTCTACACTAAGGCTCCAGGAGGAGCGACTGATTCTGTCCCGGAGTGTTGTGCATCAAACACAGACAGTTCCTGCGCTGCCGAATCAACATCACAGGCAAAGGCTGGATGTGTGTGCTTGTGTGCTGGATTGTACGAGTCTCGTGGGATATTCATTTTGCAGACGCAGACTTTTTTCATACATATTTATGAGGTGACTCTCATTCCCTGCCCCCTTTCCACATCCTCTCCACCTTCCCGTCCCAGGCCAAACAAAGAGGGAGAGAGAGAGAGAGAGAGAGAGAGTTTTATTTGAAATAAATTTTATTTGAAATGCATAATTTGCAACATTATAAATGTCTTTACTGTCACTTTAGATCAATTTAATTTATCGTTGCGGATAAAAAGTATTAATTCCTTTAAAAGACTCCTAAAATTCTACTAGAAAAAACTGTTAACAGTTAGTTCCCTTATGCTGTAATTTTACAGTAAATTATTGTTAAATGTACAACTTTTGGAAGTAAAAATGTGACGATCCAGTGTGCGTTCTTATAATTTTAGCTTTTAATTTTCACATAGATATTCTGGTCTCTAAATATAAACCAGGTCCTTATGGAAGCCTGTATATATAAAAAAAAAAATTGCAATTGCAATTGCAATCTTTTTTTCTGTTGTATAACCTTTCTTATGGACTACAAGCCATATAAAATGACTCACTAATGTAAAAACTGCAGTGATGGGTCCCTTGTACAGCTACTGTATTTCAAGTACTTCTTACAAACTCTTAGTGAAGCTTTATAGAACACTTCCTCCACACAAGCAGGCATTTCTGCTGATTAAGCTCTGAAGTGGCACAAGATTAAGTGGGCTGGTCAAAAGAGTTAACCTACAGCTCTAAGAGCACAGCATTACTGATATTACATCAGCATCACAGACACTACAAGAATAAAATCAGATTAGTGTATGATAGAGAATGCAAGAGTTTTGCATTAGCATGTTGCTAAGCTAACAACACACTACTCCAGTAGAAATACACAGAATACACGAAGATGGAGTACATTTTTATCAGTACTTTCCAGATTCATCTATCATTTTTTATTTATTTGCTTTCCTGCAAGCTCAGTACAGTTATTATTGGGTTCTCATGCAATTCTATCTTATGATCATTGATTTGGACAAAAAAAAAAACATGGCATTAACATTGAATGTATCATGTTTTTGGACCTTAAATTACAAAGTACACTGCCCTTCAAATGCAAAAACAACAACAACAAAAAAAACACCTCAACCTAAACACTGCATCTCTGCAGATGAACTGCAGAAGGGGCGAGATGTCTTTAAAGAGACACCCTAAAAGCGATAGAGGCCACTGCAGGCGAGACACAATGACTCTACCTTCCTGTGAGCGTTGCTATGGTGACGGCTGCGGTCTACCTCACGCTTCTGCGTCCCATTTAAAACTGCAACACTGCCGAAACAACAGAGATGTGCAGCAAACTCTGATTAAACAATCCCACAAAGAACTGAGCGACAGCTCTGATCCAATAACCAGCAGACCTGACAGGTACCACTCTTCCTCTTATATAACAGTTTCTGTGATTCAGATAGCACACGGTGCATCCTGGACATAAACTATGATCATCAACATGTGTCGAGTCAATACAGCATCACAATCACCTTATATAAGAGGTGGGATCAATCCAGCATCTCTGCAGATGAAGAACCGCATGTGATCCTCAAGATTCACTTCTGATTAACCTCTAGAAATGTATGGAAGTGACTATTTACTCTTAAAGGTGTGCATTGTGGCCACATTAAGATATATAGATGGTCAGTAACTAACACCGAATCACACACACTCAATTACCTTTCTTCTTGACCATGACCATCAGTGTTAAGTGCAGATGAATCAATAATCAGCAGCAGTAGAGTCGTATCCAGTGAGATGAGAAATGCAGCATCCAAATAGCCGAACAAATAAATGAATAAGAGAGGAAACCGTGAATGACAGAAAGCTGAATGTGTCCTGTAACAACAGAGGCAGGCGGGCGCGTGCCTGCTCCCCGTACCCCTCGGCCTCCTCCTCCCTCCCTCCGTCCGTCTGTCCCATCCCCCGTTCTGTCTCATTAATCTGAGGACTCGCCCATCTTCCCCTGCAGTCTCGAAGATACCGGCTCTGCCAAGCAGTAGCTGGCAATATGGCTCAATTACACTAAAAACAGGCATCAGACAGGTCAAGTTATTCAAGGTTAATGACAAAAATTGGTAAAACCTAGTGTTTTAAAAAACAGCAGCACAGATTGGTAAGGTCAAGAGTCATCTAATGATTCTAAATAAGCATGACAAGATTTTTTTGGTAGATAAAATATTGTTACACTGAATTAAATTATTGTGTAAATTGTAGTAAAAAAATGTATGATAATGACTAATTGATCATAAAAAAAAAAAAACAGATCAGGACACATACCCATGTTCAGATTAAAAATAAATAAATCCCCTTTTGGTCTTTGACCCACCCACCCACAATAATAATAAAAAAGAAAAAAAAAAACGGAATAAAAATCACACTCTTCACCTTTAAATGTTCATTTTTAAATGTTAAATGTATTTTTTTCTAAAATATGATATATAGCTCTAAACTCTAGAAAATCAAACAAAATAAAAGAAACATCTAAAGCACAGAACAGGCCTTAAATACATAAAAATAAATGAAATAGATAAATGGCAATAGATAAATAAATAAAGATATATATATATTAAACATTTAAAAGTAAAATATTCTTCAATACAAAAATCATAAAGAAAAAAAAAAACAGTTAGAATAACTAAACTGCCAAGTCAGCGACTGTGCTGAAACAGTCCGGCCGTGTTGTCTTCACCTGACCAATCCTAACAGACAGTGCTTTAAGTGGGCCGGTAAACACCAGTACTCAGAACGTGATTTTAGCATAGCCTACCGGTAAGTTCATTTGGACATCTGTTTTAATAGAGGTTTTAATCCTTTGCCTGTGCTGCCGCTTTTCAGAGCTTCTTCCAGGTTCGGAGTATGGAGCATGAATCATTTGAACCAGTTTGGGAGTTCAAAGCGGGATCGCGAATCATTTGAGTCATTTCCGGAGTTCGTAGCGGGTTCGCGAATCATTTGAATCAGTTCGAGGAATAAGAGCGGGTTCACGAATCATTTGAGTCAGGTTGAGAGTTCGTAGCGGGTTCGCGAATCATTTGAGTCAGTTCGGGAGTTCGTAGCGAATAATTTGAGTCAATTTGGGGATCGCAAATCATTTACATCAGTTCGGGAGTGCGGAGCGGCTTCGCGGATCATTTGAATCAGTTCGAGGAATCGGTGCGGGTTCGCGAATCATTTGAGTCAGGTCGGGAGTTCGTAGCGTGTTCGCGAATCATTTGAGTCAATTTGGGGATCGCGAATCATGTGAGTCAGTTTGGGAGTTCGGAGCGGCTTCGCCGATCATTTGAATCAATTCGAGAGTTCGGAGTGGGTTCGCGAATCATTTGAGTCAATTTGGGAGTTCGGAACGGGATCGCGAATCATTTGAGTCAGTTTGGGGATCGCAAATCATTTGAATCAATTCGAGAGTTCGTAGCGGGTTCGCGAATCATTTGAGTCAGTTTGGGAGTTATTAAAAATCATTTTGCAAATTTTATTTATGTTCAGTAGTTCTTTCTAGCTCAAGCAAATCCACAAACTAATAAAAGTATTTATTATTAAGGTCGCCTGTTGACTGCTGTATATAAAACCCCTTCAATATAATTGCTGTTACCTCAGGGGATGAGGGGAGTCATCCAAAAAAAAAAAAAAAAAAAAAAAAAAAAAAAATATATATATATATATATATTTTTTTTTTTTTGTTGGCTTATAATAGAGTACCGGAACCTCTTTTGGTCTCACTTAAAGCACTGCTTACAGATCACAACAGGCTTGTCTGGGTCATGAGAGCAGACATGACATGATCTGGTTTTATTGGCCATGAATATCCCTGTGATCCTATTAGCATCATCACAGTACAACAGCAGTCTGAGTGACACGCTACATTAGCAGAAAGACTCACGAAGAAACAAAACATAATTTCTGTTTGTTAAAATAAGAACAATAATTCCACAAGCATAAACTAAAACTAAGCAGAATGCATTTTTCTGATTGGGAATATCTGGTAAACTTGCTTGTAAGTGCCAAAAAACAAAAAAGTTAAAGATTTAACATCATTAACTTAAGTCAAATCAAATTTACCCATTATTTCTTCTTCAAAAGTGCGTTCAATGCAAACACAGCTCATCTATGCATCCCCAAAGGCAATCAGAATGAATCTGGAGATTTCAGACCGCTTTTTCTGTGTGATACACATAAGGTGATGAATGAATGTGTGATCTGTTGGTGTGCCATTTAAGGATGAGACATGATCAGAGGGAACGTGAGGATCATCAACCTGAGAAGGCTGCTTGACCTCAGAACACTTCCTTCACATGCCTAGAAGCATCAATGGATGCCTTTCCAAGTAAAAACATTTCTTACCTCTTCATGGTTTAGTGCACACCTTACACAATTTTTTTTCTTGTGAAGCAAGATGACATGCAGTTACTCATCCAATTTAGATCTTAAAATGGTTTCACATGCGTCAGACTCAGCAGCTTTTTCTAATGACTAGCAAAAGCACTGCACTATTAAATAATTATTACTCACTGTAGGGCTGCACGATTATAACAAAAATCATAATTGTAGATTAATTCCTTGAAATTACAGTGGCGATTATTATTTACGATTATCACAATTTACACTGAATGATGTTTATATTATTGTTTAATGCAACTGAATGCCATATTTTTATATGAAAATAAACAAGTTGAGTGCTGTTCTATAGTATTAAGCCTCAAGTGTCACTATATACCGGATGGGTTTGTTCTTTAAATTATTAAAAAGTAAAAATATAAATGGTATTATGTTATAATAAAACAAATATGTAAATGATAAGAAAAAACCTTAAGATTGCAAAAAAATAAAATAAAAAAATAAACGCATCTTAAGCATAACATAAGTGGACTTTGAATGATTAATTGCTTCTTTGTACGATTACATAATTGTGGCATCCATAAATGTAACTGCGAAAAGAAATTCCATTAATTGTGCAGCCCTAACTCACTGTTATTTACATAAGGGCATTTTCATTGATTTGTCATCCCATTAACTTTCCCAATAAGACATCTGCAAGACTCCACACTTCCAGTGTGTCTCTGCCCTTCTCAGATGACCCTGTAAAAGCTCTTAGTCATCCACTGTATGTCAGGAAGTACACTCCTCTCATTGGGCCAAACAGATCTATACAGAAGATTCTGGAAAGCAAGGCTGAGGAAAATGCAATTTGAAAATAAATCGACAAATATGTAGTTACAAGCCTTTACAAGCACAGGATGAGTTCAGTGCAATGAAAGAAAGGTCACAATAGATGATTTTTGACTACTTTTAAATTGACTTAAAAAAAAAAAGAAAAGGCATTTAACTGAGCGACTGTTGTTGTTTCATTGTCCCCATTATCTACAAGAAACACAACGACAATGGGGACAGAGTTCAAATGTTTGGGGACGGTAAGATTTTTTATGTTTTTGAAAGAAATCTAATGCTTTTCAAGGCTGCATTTAATCAAAAATACTGTAAAACTGTAATATTTACAATTTTATTATTTAATTTATTCCTGTGATGCAATGCTGAATTTTCAGCATCACCACTCCAGTTTTCAATGTCTCATGGGTTTTCAGAAATCATTCTAATAGGGTAATTTTCTTTTCTTTTTTCTCTCAGTGTTGAAAGCTGTTGTGTTGTGAAAATATTTTTGTGGAAACTGATACATGTTTTTACTTTTACCTTTATTCGGGAAGGATTCTGTGATTAATTAAAGATCTAAAGAACTGTGTTTATTTAAAATTGAAATATTTTGCACCATTTTAAATGTAATTTACTGTTATTACAAATTAAAAGCATCCTTACTGAATAACAGTATGTATTTAAAAAAATAAGAAGAAGAAAGAAATGCCTTCCTTAACACAATCTAAATTAAGTTTCATTTCCACTGATCAGTGTGTGTAAATCTTTACCAAAACAACAGCAAATCCCAATAAATCCAAAGACTGAGGAAATCTGACATGCTGGATTTGACTGATGGTTCTCTTGTAATATTAAAGCCTTTTGGTTGCCTCAAGCATGCTTGAAGAAGTTTAGTTACATAAAACTTAAAATCATTTTGAGCAGCAGTAACCATCATTTTTGACATCCATGTAGTGATTAATGCATTGCATAATGCTCTTTCCTCTTCATACACGCACCCAGAGAAGTTTTATGTGTTAAGATCCTGTCCTGTTTCCTGTCATTAAAGATGGGAACTATACCTCTTGATTAGCATTAATTACTTCCATCCCATTAACAGCATGCAATCCTTTTTAGCAATTGAGACAATCACTTTCATAATCTCCTTTAGCACATTTACAACCAGTGGAAACTCAAAGCACAGTGCACCACTAACACAAGTGAAGCACATCTACTGAACGGACAAAGGTAGATCATGCCATTAAACATCTGTTTAGACAGGATGATCTCATTTGTACGCATATGCAAACTTTCACCGCCCATTTTTGAACATTCGGAAAGACACTGACAAATACAATGTCCGTAAGTATTGTATTGATAGTATCCAAAATGTATAGCCTCTCACATTTGTACAACTTTTAACCTGTTAAATGTCACTGTCCCGTAAACGGGACGCCTAAATTTACTTCAATATATTACAATTATATCCTAATCTAATCATGACAAACTATATATCGTTGGAAAGGTCTAAGACTCCTAAATAGATATTTGACCACGTTTTGTTGTTAAAAATTATGAAGGAACAGTAAAAGATTAATTTCTAAGAAGAGTGCACCTCAAAACATATACATCATAACATGAGTTCTGACCTTTGTCACAAAAAAATCTACTCCGCTTCCTTTTTCCCTATCACATGTTTTAGTAATCATCATAAATTATATATCATTTGAAAGCTTATATACTCCAAATTCATCTTATGAAAACCATTTTGAAATCGGACACTGCGTTACCATGGAAATCTTACTTTAAAATCTTTTAGCGTGGTCCTCCCCCTTAGTGGGAGGGGTCATATTCCAAATATATTACGGTCTTTTAGAATCAAAACTTTTCATAATCTTGACAAAATACATATCGTTGGAAAGGTCTGAGTCTCAAGATTCCATATTTGGTGGTTATTTTGTCATAGACATAATATTGAAAGAGAAATTGATACATTTGTGACAAACAAATGCATCCAAAAAATTCAATGCAGTTTCAATGGCCCCCGGTGGCTTTTTGTGGTATAACACCTGAACAAAATTGCATATGAACCTACATTTTTTTTATATCAACTTCAAATTTGGAACACAACTTATTTAGATATATGGCTTTAATTTTATAGCAATTTTGGATTAAAACATATTTTATAAAATATTTATTTTATATAAAATATAATAAAAATAAAATAATAAATGTATTTACAGTAAATTTAAACTTCTATAACTTTTTTATGCTTTCCTTTTTTTTTAAATGATTTCACTTCTGCAATAATCTGCAGATTGTCTTCTTTAAAAAGAGACCAACCTTTGGTCTGTATTCAAAAGCGTTTATGAATTATAACAATTTAAGTGTGAATAGTGTACTTTCATGTGTATGTTCAAAAATGGGGGTGACAGTTAAAAGGTTAAAGTCAAGACCTTTTTATGAAGAAATCCAGATGGAAATTGTAAAAGTTGGTGGCCCTCTTCATATGTGTAGAGATTTTAGACTATCTTCTCTATTGCAGTTACACGCTCTCGTGCTGTTGCTGTATGATTTCCATGCATACTTAAGCACTGCGGTTTTAAAACAAGTGATTTTAAGCTTCTGAAATGCAGTCAGCAGTGAAAGAGAACTCATTTCATATTAAACAGAGTTATTTTTTCCTGCTATAGGCCTTGAACGGTTAAGTACACACACGTTTGTGTCAAAATGCCGGTTTTAGCAAATATCCTCATAAACAGTAATTTAGGTCTCAAGTGAAAGGAAACAAATGAGAAAGAAAAACAAGTATTTTGGATTTTGGAAAGTGACAGCAGTCTAATATTTCTGCTGTCTGTCATTCATGTCAATCAAACAACAAAAGAGAGAAAATCTCTCACTGCTCGACTAAATCATTTTGTAAATTTAATAAGAAATATATATTTAATTTACAAAGTGAAGAATATGCAATGTTTTTATACATTATAGAAAGAATGCATTTGTTATTTGTTTGTTCAATTGTATTTTTTTTCTTATTGCTTGTAGTTAGTTCATTTTATTTATTCGTTAAATGTTTACTTGTCATCAGTGAGCTTTAGTTTTCTTTTTTTTTAAGGCTAGTATTAGTTTTTTTTTTAGATATTGAAACTGGTGACAAGAATTATGAAATTTGTATGGTAACAAAAATGTTGATATCATAAAGAAATTATTTAAAACAAAAATAATTATATTGTGATATATATTGGTCATATCGTTCACCGCTAAGAAAATAAGATAAAAAGCTTAATGTGTGCATACCAATAAATACACTTTACATGCAAATAAATAAATACTAATGAAATCATGTTGGAGGTGAAGACACAACATAACTAGGACACACTAAGTTTCTCATAAATGTTCCATTAAACAAATACCAATGTTCAGTCGATAATTTGACTAAATTTGACTGCTTTCTGGAGCAAAACGAATTGAAATGACATTCAGCTATTTCCATAACTGTTCATACCAGGTGACAGGCTCTCAGTCAGGTAATAGTCTTCAGGGTTGATGAACGGCAGCTGCTGCATCACAGACTCTTTCGGCACGAGGTACAGCACTTCTGCCACACGTCCGTCCTCTATGACAGATATGCGTTTTACAGAGTTTGTGCGTTTGATCCGGGTGCGATCCACTTGCTGACTGCGTCCAGATCCGCAGAGTTTCCCCAGGCTGTTCAAAGTGGGAAGGGAAGGCATGGCGGCAGGACCACAGAATTCTCAATTAGTCCTCAAAACTATGCTTTAGGACTTTGTCTGCTGCACAATAGACTCAATATCCGAGCTAAATGAAGACAATTTATCTCCTAGATTGCCCTTTGACCCAGCGGTCAGAGGTCACGATTCAAGCAAGTGAGTCTGCAGAGAGGGCCAAACTCCAACCAAAAGTCCTCTGATCTTCAGATTAACAAATCTTAAATCTTCAACCAAACACTTGCTTGTCCCGATTAAGCGATTTCCAGATTTAATGCTCCTCACCTGAAAATGATACGTCTTACCTCTGCTTCAGGTGAAGACCACGGGTGAACCCCATGCCAGAGTGGAGTGTAAGAAGTGACTCGAAAAGCTCCTGGCTTCTCCTAAGAGGATTAACCCTGACGTCTACTCTGTGATTATCTCTCGGACGGGGCCAAGCAATGCCACCATAGTATCTGCAATGGTACATGCTGGTAAAATGGCAAGAGAGAAGTTTACAGACAAAACTAAAAATACTGTGCTCTACATTCAAATAAAGCATGGTCAGCTTTTAGACAATTCTCAAGCACAGGCTGTATTTTATTAATATACTCTTAAAACTAAAGATCATTTTTATTGACATTCATGGTTCCATTTAATATCCACAGAACCCTTCCATTCCACCAAAGGTTCTTTATGGTGGAAACCGGTTCTTTAGAATGTTAAAATGTTCTTAAAAGGAAGAAAAAGAAAAAAGAAAAAGAACCATTCACTAAAAAGTTCATTGGGGAACCCAAAATGCTTCTTCTATGGCACTGCTTCGAAAACCACAAGATTAGCTGGAAACACATCTTTGCCGATTCTGAGAGAAGCAGATCAATAATGATGCTTAAATTAAATTAAAAATTTCCAAAGAAAAGCCATTGGAATGAAAAAATCTGATTATTAGTTACAATTAAAAAAGAAGTTTTTTTTTTTTTTTTACCCATATTTTAAACTACTGTAGCCCAAATAATGTCTTAAATGAGATTAGAGAACAACAACCATTGCAAATTCATGAATCCCACCCACACCTCACCAGTTGTTCCTTCACCCCAGAGAAAATAGGTGAGAACATATGGTCATAAATTAACACACCGCCTTGACTCTCTGGAAAAAAGCCAGTTTATGCTACTGGGGATTGTCTCCTAAACATACAGTATGTCTCTTCTGTCACACAGTCATTGCAATCAGATTTTTCGTTTATTTTTTACCTTCGTTTGATATTGAAACTACAGCTATATTTCCTGTTCTGCTGACTGGTGGACCTTCATTATTACTTTTAAACCTTACTGCCAACTTTCTGGGTAGAATACCAGTTGGTGGTAAAAAGTGATTTACAAATCAAATCAAATTAGAAAAGAATTACAAATATAAAACAGAATTACATATATTTTATATATATATACACAAACACACACATGCACATATTGACATTATTAAAAATGAATAAATATAATTGTAATATAATTAAAATAAAATATTTAAACTATATAATATAGTAATTATTATAGAATCATTTACTAATAAAAATAATAAAGTAAATAAATTATAATATAATATCTAAGAATACAAAATGTACATAACACATCCAAACAAAATCTGATAAAAAACTAGCTTGGTAAATGACACCGATGTTAATCACTGTAATTCAAACATTGTTTAGGAAAAAAAAAAAAAAAACACTGTCCTTATAGTGCTTTAGTCACTGTCCTTGACTGACTGAGATAATTCACCAAATGCTAATAAATCCTGGAGAAAAGCACCAACCCACAGCCTTTATGAAATGACACGGTGAAGAATCAGATTTAAAAACAGAAGTGTGGTGCTCTAACAGAGACTCTGCCCTCGAGAGAGGCTGTGGATCAGTAGTTTATGCTTATTAAACAGACACAGAGCGTGTTCTAAAACCTACAGAAACGACTACATAAGAAGTCTTTTAACAAAGGTTGTTTAAAAAGGCAATTATCTTGCTTTACGAACTTCTTTTGGCTAAACTGCTGCATCATGTTTACCCTGGACGAAGAAGGTAACTCCATTTCCAATACAACAACTTTACTGAAAAATCTGTGTAAGGACACATATGTTTATTATATATATTTGTATGTGTACACATTTTTTAAATTTGAATGTTATGTTACATTTTTGTGTAATATTTAATATTTTCTAATATTTAATAATATCGTATAACATGATGGCACTAGGTTTTTAAAAAGAGCCTCAAAGGGTTTTGCAGATGCTGCAGATTTTATAACAGACTGAGGAGGATAAGTATTATGCATGTAATCTTTAAACTGTCAAATGCTGAACATAATTTACATGTCAGCTGAAAATTAGATTTTAAAGGAGGGGAAAAGAGAGATGTAACGAGATGGATTTAGAGTGATTGAGATGAAAAAGGGATGAACTTGCATTTCTGGTGATGTTTCTCTGCTTCTGAGTGATGTAGGGCTTCATGAATAATCCAGCTCTGCTGTCTCTGTTATATGAAGATCTCTTCTGATCTCTCTCAAGGCCTTTCACATGACTCATGAACTATGTTTACCTCAACATGAAAAGCATTTCAAAAAATGTCATGAAAAGGAGAAAATAAATGTACCAATAAACACGGAAAACATTTGTGCTTAGAACAAAAATGTTCCTATAATTACTTTGATACAACGCAAAAAGGTACGGAAGAACTCGCCGAATATTAAACTTTACTGCCTCTGGATGCTCTTGGTGAATTTAAATTAATTCAAGAAGGGTATTCAAATGTATTGGGCAGTATTGAAGTTAAAATGTTAAAAGTTAAGATGCCTCAGGCTAAGTTGGTTGACTGATAGGGGTTTTCAGTAGCTGCACAGAGCATATTTGGCCAATCAGAAACTCTGCTTGTCTATCATTTTGTGCATTTTGGACTAAGCACACAGATTTGAGACATCAGTGTTTTCGAAAAAGAGGTTCAAGAAATAGCTTAATCAATTTAATAACAATAAGATGTTAAATTGCTGATAATGAAAATCGCTGAAATTGAACACTTTAAACAGTTTACCCAGCACAACACAACAGACGCGTAGATATTGTTTTAGTTGAATATTCAAAGGATAATTTTTTGTTTTAAATTGTGAATACTTCTGTTAATCAATCATGTATGTATATATGTATAAAACACAAAAATATATAACACATATATATATATATATATATATATATATATATATATATATATATATATATATATATAACAGATAGATATAGAGACAGAGAGATTTCTAATTTTGATTAGTGCAGTATTACAACTCTAAATCTGCACAATATTTGCTGTAATCCTAAAAATTGGTAAATGACTTCCATCTGTTTTTGTTTGATTGCAACAAATGCCAAAAAATCATCTTAATCTCTACTCATATGATACTTGAGCTCTAACATTTTAAACATGCCTCAAACTTGAACAACAAATAAACTGAGGAGTTCAACATGCTCTTGAGCACTGAAATCATTCATCCACCGTCAGACATCAGTTCAGTATCTGAGCAAGGCAACACTGGGACCACAGAGCACCAAAGTCAATGGATGGGCAGGACAACATGTCCTTCTCATATATGTTTTAGATGGCACGCCAAGCTCTCACATCTATGTTAATCTTTATCTTATAAAATATGTATTGTTCTCTTCACTCACTTCTGCCTTTCCTTTATGGAGGAGTTTCTACTGTGATGTGAAGCGTACAGCAAATTAGCTCCAACTAAATACAGCAAATTAAAGGCAGAGGTAGAGTGAGATTGAATCTTTTTGCTGCACAGCCAACCGCCCTGTTTCTCCTAACAAAACCCAGTCCTGTTTCAGCACACATATTACAAAGCAAAACGATGCCACATGAACACAAGCCGAGTGCAAACACAAAGAAAACAAACCTCTTATAGAGACAAGCACATAAATCATGTGCAAAACTGCGCTTACCATCCAATCCGAAGCAGGACGTAATTTTTTGGGCGTAGTTGCACAGTCCATCGTAAGGAGGCTGTTTCTGCTGGTGCACTGCACTCTTCTCCCCCATCTCTACTGACAGACATAAACACACTCACACCCTTCCAACCTCATACACTCACAGGACGGCCCGACAAGACCTTCTGAGGCTGCGTCCTCATCAATAATTCACATTCGCACACGGCCACGCACACTCACGAAAGTGCTGATGCTGTGTGTCCTCGCTGCATGCATTCTGGTGTCCGGACTGGGAGGAAGTGGAGGAGGAGACTCAGGTTACCGTGGCACCGGTTGCCAAGGATAGGCCAGTGATGGCGCAGTCTAACAGGTAGAGGTCTGCTGCCCTGGTGCAGAAGCAGGGCGGGGCAATTATGGGATGAGCAGCGCTACTGTTGGACACAAAGATGAAAGAACACACACACACACACACACTTGCATTTGTGGTTTATGGGGACTCTCCATAGGCATAATGGTTTAAACTGTACAAACTGTATTTTCTATTGCCCTACACCTAAACCTACCCCTTACAGAAAAATACTGGCAATTTTTGTATTTCATAAAACTCCGTTTTGTATGTTTTTTTAAGCCTTTTGTTTTACAGGGACACAGGAAGTGTCCTCATAAACCATGTTTACATTGTAGTACCCATGTCATTATACACATTTGTCCTCATAAACCATATATATACTACACACACACACACACTACAATCCAGTCTACTGTTAGAAAAATGCTTCTTCCTAGTTGTCCACTGTGTCTATGGAAGTCATTTTCTGTCACAGTTGATAAAAAAAATGAATTAAGTCATTACTATTAGCTGGTATGTCATTATATTAAGAAAGTTTCTCATTATTAACAATTACGGTTTATGTTTTTTGTTTATATTATTTATTATTGTTTATCCCATTATAATTTCCTACAGAACCATTTTATTTAAATGTTAATAAACCCAGCTTTCATGGTTTGCAATAATGATCAACAGACAGTGTTTTTTTTTTTTATGTTATGTTTTTCTGATGTTGATATCTAGGGTGGAAGATGGCCAGTAAAATGCTTGTACACAGACTTTGTTATTATATTATATTTTCAAAAAATGCTTTTCTTTTTAGCTGTCTATTCATCAAATAATCCTGAAGAATTTCAAAAAAATTATTCCACAAAAATATTAAGCAGCACAACTAATTTCAACATTGATAATAATCAATGTTTCTTGAGCAGCAGATCAGCACATTAGAATGATTTCTGAAGGATCATGTGACTGAATGATGCTGAAAATTCATCTTTGACATTACAGAAAATTGTTTTACTTGTAAATTGTAATATTTGTAATAACATTGCTGTTTTTTTATGATCAAATAAATACAGCATTGGTGAATATAAGATGCACTGATAAAACAATGCTTCAAGATCTCAAAAATATTTTATTAATTTAAAGATAAAAAAGTTGTTTTTTATCTTTAAATTAATAAAACATTTTTGTGATCTTATCTGAAGCAAGTGCTTTCCTATAAATCTGAAGTGATTATGTGCTTTCCTATAGAAAAGGGGTGCAAATAAAGTACAATAAGATGATTTTATCTTTCAGGATGTTGCTTGGACTTGCATTAGTGGTAAAGCTGCTTCACTCCTTCACACAGTTCATCCTCTGAACATGGCGTAGTTCAATAACATGGACTGATATATTGATTGACCTAAGAGCACCAGCATTAAAACAATAAAATGCTGAGCTGTGATACGAAACCACTTGGACATTCCACAAACCTCAGTTGCACTTAACATTGCACCATTAATATATTATGTGTATTTAACAGGTACAGTTTTTCCCGTTGTTATGTGAAACTAATTGAAATTGTAAAACATATTGAACGTGGAAACGAAAACAAGATTTTGAGGGATACACTTATAATCTTTAAAATTAAGGTTCCAACTTTCAAAGACGTTTTAGTCGACTGGAAGATTTTTAAAGCTGTTTTATGGAGCTTTTGTCTCCTGGAAGACAGAAAGATGTTTTTATAGTTAAACAACAGTACAATCCATTGAATTTACACACTGTAATTCAGTTCCACAGAGCCTCGTTTTCATTCCTGAGAGACGCTGTGTAAGGTTCAAGTTTGCCAGGTTTTCACAACAAAACTTACCCAATTGCTTCTCAAAACTAGCCCAATAGCGTTTCGAGGGTGGTCCCCGATAAAAATTGCGTTCTGGGCAGTGCTTTAAGTGGCCCAAAAGAGGTGTCGGTACTCTATTAAAAATATTTTCTTTTTTTTTTTTTTTTTTTTTTTTATGACTCCCCTCATCCCCTGAGGTATACAACTATATTGAAGGGGTTTTATATACAGCAGTCAACAGGCGACCTTAATAATAAATAATTTTATTAGTTTGTGGATTTGCTTGAGCTAGAAAGAACTACTGAACATAAATAAAATGTGCAAAAGGATTTTTAATAACTCCCGAACTGACTCAAATGATTCGCGATCCCGTTTCGAACTCCCGACCTGACTGATATGATTCGCGAACCCGCTCCGATTCCTCGAACTGATTCAAATGATCCGCGAAGCCGCTCCGAACTCCCGAACTGATTCAAATGATTTGCGATTCCCAAGCTGACTCAAATGATTTGCGATCCCGTTCCAAACTCCCAAACTGACTCAAATGATTCGCGATCCCCACATTGACTCAAATGATTCGCGAACCCGCTACGAACTCCCGAACTGACTCAAATGATTCGCGAACCCGCTACGAACTCCCGAACTGACTCAAATGATTCGCGATCCCGCTTCGAACTCCCGAACTGGTTCAAATGATTCACGCTCCATACTCTGAACCTGGAAGAAGTTCTGAAAAGCGGCAGCGTAGGCAAAGGATTAAAACCTATATTAAAACAGATGTCCAAATGAATTTACCTGTAAGCTAAAATCACGTTCTGGGTGCACAGAGAGGTGGCGGTGCGCTCAAGAGCTATATTTGGAAGTGGAGGTACTGAGTACTGGTGCTTACTGGCCCACTTAAAGCACTGGTTCTGGGGGATAAAATGCAAGTTTTTGAGCGGAGTTCCGCAGGTAAAATTATAATTTTAGGGGCTAAATATCACATTATTGGGGTCGCTTCAACCCGATGACATGAAAAACAACCCGCGGCAACCGTTTTAAAACCGCGGACTAGCCAAGGTTATACTTTAAGCTTCTGCAATCGGTTTTTTTTCAGGCATAAACACACCAGAAGAAACATGGTAATCACAAAGTGGTGTGACAACTAACCCCGGTCTTGCTTTATTGTGGTGACTGGTGAGCTCTACTCTGGTGCCATCTGGTGTATGACTGAAGTGTTACGATACCATTTTTGAAAAAAAAAAAAAAAAAAAAAACGACATTCTGACACACTGTCATTAAATTATTATAAACCTTAATTCACTTAACGAGTTGAGTGCAAGTTATTGAGTAAACAATGTGTTATATTATGGATGAGAGATTCAGAGAAGATCGAAATCGATTTTAATACAGCATTCACGACGAGCCTGATAAAAAGCGCTCATATTCTGCAGCATGAGCAGGTAATGCCAGTGACTGGAATTACTGGACAGACAGGTGCTGTCTGATGATGATATGATGATAATGCATAAACGCGTGTTCCACTCACCGCGCACAGACATGCCCGATAACGCCGCGTCCGGTCCGGATGGAAGTGATCCCGATCGGTTCCTTTCTGTTTTGTCAGAGAATAAAGTGCACGGATCTGATCAGCCAAGGTTTAGAATTTAGGGGCGCTAGTACTAATATACAGCGACCTGCCTAAATAATTTCTCTCAGCAATAGTTTTGATCAAACAGATATATGTGTAGCTCATTGGCTACCACTGATATCACCCGAGAAGTAAATACGCTAGAAAATGCAAAGACGCAAATTTAACATGGGACATACAGTCGAAGTGATTAAAACATGCGTGCACGGTTCAGACGAAAGATAAGGTTGTCCCCTTTTTAACTTCGTTATGTTGGTTTCGTCTGCTTCTATTTCTTTTTACATTTTATTATTCACAATATTATTATAAAAAAAAAGAAAAGAACCAAGTATATAACATACAGTCAAATTATATATATAAAAATACAAATGATTAAAATTTTATAATCATTTTGATTGTATATATTTGGTTTAAGGCTTGGAATAAAAGTGACTTATTTTGCAAATGAATATATATATATATATATATATATATATGGACTGTATTTTTTTTCACTTGTAAAATGACCTTTTTTTTAATGTGATAAATCCCTTATTTTCCCCTCCTTTACATAGTTGAGATGCTATGAACAGTCATACCTCCACAATTAACCAGTTGTGACTGCTCCTCTCTGTAGTTCTCATTTATATATATATATATAAATTTTCACTGGCCACGGACACACTGTATAATTTTGGGAGTGAAAATTTGCAGAAATGAAGGTCCAAACTACAGCCCACGGGCCATCTGCATCAGCCTGTGAGTTTTTAAAATTAGAACATAAGATGGACCACCATGAAATGAAATTAAACCCATAACCTGAACTGACCGGTAGGGTTGCCCTCTTAAGACAGCTAAATACACCAACTCCACAAACTTCATCCACTGCGAGAGTTCAACGGGAGTTCAGAAAATGTTCGATTTCCACTGGGAGAGAGCCACATCCAATCTGCATCTTCTGAAGTGAAATATTAGCAATAAGCAACAATGCAAAAACATTAAATTTAGTCAGAATAAACTGCACAATAAAACCAATCAATAACAAAATTGAAGAAAGCAAATGTTTTAATTAGGACGGAGTGAAATTAATTAAATGTAAGCCACCGGACACAGCAAACCTCTTTAAAGAGATTTACAGGCCCAGCAGAATCAAGCAACTGAGATCACATGACATTTCATCCCTAAAATGGTAACCGGTTAACTTTCTTTTTCTTCTAAAAAGTGTCACATTGTGACACCATGGCAGTGGTGTACAAATTCAACAGAAGATCCCTCCTGACAAACGAGTGAGCTACATCTACAAGTGACGGGAATAAATCAGTCAAGCAGAACAGTGATTGGGTCGAAGCAGATAAATTACATATTCAGAAGAAAAAAAAAAAAAAACAGAAAAAGCAGAAAGCTCAGAAATATTTTAACAAATGGAAAACATTGATTTACAACTTAAAAAAAATAATAATAAAATGGACAGTAAAATAAAGACAAATTTTTCTTAGATGTATAACTCAAAACCAGGATTGCAGAATTTACGGGCTTAAACCAATTACTGCATTTAAAGTAAGGCATCACAAATATCCCCATAAATAGGCAAAAGAAGACAAAACAAAACAAACTAAAAAAAACAAAAACAATGGAAGGTCAGAGAAGGAATATGCTTTCCTCTGCTGCATATTAACAGATACGACCTCGCATGCATTTCACACCAGACATCACTACAGTTATAACTGTACATTCTTATATACATAGTTCTGAACTCTGTATAAAATGTGCATGATCAAGAATTAAAAAAAGGAAAAGATGCTTTATTTTTCTTTCTCTCTGAAGCAGTCATGTTGCTCCTGTGATGATACATCCTTTGGTTTTAAAGAAAATTAAATTAAAAAGACAGACATGTAAAATGCATAAACAGACACTAGTGTGCAATTTTTCTAAATAAATGCAAATCTTTACTCGATGCCGCTTTAAATATACTCATATATTATGGATGGAAAGTAATGATTGCGACACATAAATCTAAACCCTGTAAAGATTGTTAAATCAAGCCAAGAAGCCAAGGCATTGTGAGAAGGCCCTGGAAGCCAGCCGTCCAAAAAGAAAATAAAAAACCCAACCCTACTTCAAGCTGTGCCCCTTCTTTGCCAAATGTACACGATGTGCATTTAGAGCAGCACGTCCTTTACAAAGAGCAGAAGCAGATGAAGAGAGCAGCCTGATGAATAACACTATTGCTGGTATAATACCACTCTGCCACATAATGCAAACATACAATGTTAAAGATCCCTTGTAAGGAAGCAGCTAAACTCTAAACCAGCTGATCGTTTCTGAGCTTTAAAAGGAATAGTTCACCTAAAAAAAAAAAATCACCTTCGGTCATAATTTACTCACCATAAAGTTGTTCCAAAAATGTGTGTATGTATATATATATATATATATATATATATATATATATATATATATATATATATATAACATTATTTTTGCTAACTTAAAAATCTCAAATAAATGTATAATATTAAGTCTTCCTAATTGTACAACATCTCTGTTTGAGAAACAGACTGAAATTAAACTCATTCACTGAAAATCTTGACTTATGAAATTTTCCCTATTAGTTCACACAAATCTATAACAGTTGCTTTAGAGAACTTGGTATAAAGAGCACAAATTAAAAGAATCATTTTTAGGAAACTTTTTGTGTCCATCACTATTTCAGGTGCATCCATTGCATGTTGTTTCATAGAAACTATTGGGTTTCAACAACATCAGGACATATACAGTACATTATTATTGTTTTGTTAGGTGAACTATTCCTTTAAAATGATCTTTTAAATCTATAATAAATATGTGATGATACAGGATGAAGGACACAGCTATTGTCTAGCTGAGACCAAGGCACACACACAACATGTCAAGTTTAACACCTAAAATGATTTCGGAACACTGTCAGGAACATAAAGGATGAACAGCTCTCTGGGCATGCACCAGTGGAAACCGGTTTGAGTGCAAATGTGCCCAATCACAAATCATTCCACGGTTCACTTAAAAGAAAAGTTGGCAAACGCTACCAGAAAAAAAAAAAATAATAATAATAATAATGTGGATTCACTTAAAATTTTAGTCATTTTCTGGTTCTCCAATTATTCAAACGCAGATAGAATTTGAATCCTCAATTATTGTATTTTTAAATTATGAATTAACTTGTGTTTCATCAGCACTATTTTTCTCTGAGGAACAGATTACAGATGACAGCATCTCTGATACTGCAAATGACAGATAATCATTAATAATTAAATATTTAATTTAGCAGTCAGCGTTTTTCTTTTTACTTATTGTATGTTTTCATTACTTAAATTGAATTTAAGTCCATTTTGTTTTTGTACGTTTGAACCTAATTTTTTGGCATTAAGTTAGGAGGTTTTAGACTTTTTCCTTAACATGTCAATGCTACAAAATCCTCTCCAGATGGGCAGTTCCACACGAATCACATTTCCCATTAATGAAATTCTCCTCTCCGGTGCATTTAGAACAGTACGCTCAGTCAGAGTTATGGAAACATCCCAGAGATAGCGCGAATGAAACATCCTTGAATGCAAGTCCTGTCGCAGGATGAGTGCAGTTGGGTTTGTCGTTCCTGTGCCATCCACCCCCTTTCATCTGTTATTCATCTGTTTGTGTCCTGTGCACAGTGGCGAGAGGATCAGGGGGAAGTGGAGGCGGATGCATGGAACTTCACAAAAGCGATAGCCGCGAGCTCTTTGCAGAACTCCTCCAGAACAATCACCCCCTCGAGCAACGTCACGTGATCAACGCTGTAGGACAAAGATGAACCTCTTTATCACAGATACTCAGCAAAGAAATAATCTATTTTGAGGCTACACAATACATAAAATGTTCATATAGTGAATCATGATATAGTCACATTGCTTTAAGATTAATAAACATTGATACCGTTTTATGCATCTTTTGTGCAAATACAAATACATGCATCTACCCCTTACCTCATCCCCTCTGGCTCAAGTCCCAGAAGTCTCTTCCTCACCAACAGGAGTTTAGGGGTGAAATCAGGAATGCGGTGAGTTCTCAACATCAGATCGCCAACCACCTGATCAAAGCATCCATATAAACAATGGGATTGACAGTCTAAGAGGTTTCTAAATAAAAAAAATATCATCTAAATTAATCCTGTTAGAGTCAGTTTCATTTAAACCATCCAACGACAATCTAAAATGGTCATTGCCGAGTAATTATATAATGCTGTATGTTAACATACAGTCTAACGGGCTATATATAGCAGTCCATTAAAAAGAGCAGGTTTGATCTTTGAAAACTGCAGAGCTAGGATCATTTTTGAGTGGCACTTATTGTGTTGACAGTAGTGATTCAGTGTGGACGACAGTAGACGAACCCTGACGATGACGGAGAAGAGAGATCTGCAGCCCGGCGCCAGGTTAATGTACGGATCCAGCAGGTACTCGTGAAGATGAGCATGAGGCAGCAGAGACAGCTTAGACAACACAGACGTCACCTGCAGGTTAACATCATACGGCTGGAGGGAGACAGAGAGAGAGAGACATCAGCAGGACATCCAACACTGACCTTAGGATTGCTTAAAAATAAAACATATAAACTATGTAAATGAAAGTGAATGAGCCCTTAAATGTAAAATCATTTACATAATTGTGCACTATATTCCATATCTTTTGAAACTCCATATATAGATAGATAGATAGATAGATAGATAGATAGATAGATAGATAGATAGATAGATAGATAGATAGATTTTGGATATAGCGCATTAGTGCAGTTGCACTCACAACTTTTGTGATTCCTTTTTATCATGTTGTCACACATATCAGTAAACATCTTAGGTTCACACACCTGATCGAGGATTCGCCCCATTCTGTCAAACAACACTTTGAGGAAGTGTCCTTCGAAAAAAGGACTGTCCAGATTACACTTCTCAAAGGGTTTTGGACTGCTACGCCAGTCCCACCTCTGACAAACTCCACAATAGTCCCGAAACTGTCAACATACAACCAAATACAAATTTAAACTATAAATTCATAATGATTTATGTAATATAATAATTAATTTATAATCATGCCACTGGTTGCCAAACGTATAGATTCAGTCCATTGATGGTGACAATGTTAGTATGTTGCAATGCATGCTCATTTGTATAGAACCACAAAACCTTTTTTAATTTATCATAATACATCTTATAATACTTGTAGCACACTTTTATTATTTTATTATTTTATGTATGTCTGTAAACCCTCAACTTAATTCCATGAATAATCAAAGTAATATATAATAAATAATCAAAGATTTAAGTAAAATAAAAATATTATATACAAAATACTGTATTCGTAACACCAGAGTGCTGATTTTATAATTTCTTAAATCTTATCATTATCTCATATACATTTGTGAACCTGGACCACAAAACCAGTAGCACAGGTATATTTGTAGCAATAGCCAAAAATCACTAGGATATTAAGTAAATATATTGTTCCATGAAGATATTTTGTGAATTTCCTACCATAAATATATCAAAAATAAATTTTTGATTAGTAATATGCATTGCTAAAAACTTCATGTGGACAACTTTAAAGGCGATTTTCTGAATATTTAGAATGTTTTATTTCTTGCAGTGTCTAATAGCTGTATCTTGGCCATATATTGTCAGATCCTTACAAACCATACAACAATAGAAAGCTTATCTTTTCATCTGTCAGATGTATAAATGATAATAAAAAATACCTTTATGATTGGTTTTGTGGTCCAGGGTCACATTAGTAAAATCATGTAATTATCATGTGGTATGAGAGCTAATTTTCGTGAAGCATTGGTAAAGTAAAGCTATGGAATATATCAAACATTCACTATTTTTTTCTTTTTCTTGGATTTATTTCTCACCTGTCTGTGTGCATCTCTTAAGTAGGTGTCATAGCCTGTGCCCTCAACCTGATAGGATGATTTTGCCTCATCAGGCACCAAACACAGGAAACTACAAGAAAAGTACACTACATTTTCATCTGGGAAGTTTTTATCTCATCACAAAATGATAAATCTGGCACATCACAGCTGGTCAGACGTGTCATGGAAGGGTGTCCTGCAGTACCTGTTAACTATTTTGTGGACCTCCGTCTTCCCATCAGGCTTAGTGTGTTCTGTGCTTGGTGGTGGAGAGCAGCTTAACCAATCGGGGCTGGAGAGTCTGTTATCAGGGGAAAGATCGGAGAACAGCGGGTCTTCTTCAAGATCTCTGAGGAAACAAAACAAAGAGATATGTGTTTGATCCGTGAAGATACACAGGAGATTATCTAAGAACAAAAATTAAGTATAGAATAACAGAATAAAGAATAAAGCACCACTACAGCGTATTGCTACCATAATATAGTTTTCATAAGATAGTCCCATTTATATAAT
Source organism: Carassius auratus (assembly GCF_003368295.1). Classification (NCBI taxonomy): domain Eukaryota; kingdom Metazoa; phylum Chordata; class Actinopteri; order Cypriniformes; family Cyprinidae; genus Carassius; species Carassius auratus. The sequence continues at coordinate 132,135 of NW_020525958.1, read as the reverse complement.
ACTATGGATTCATGTCAAGCACATTTTTGATAAATTATACTCAAGCTATTCAGAAGAATTGTTACTAATAAATGCAACTACTTCTTGAACCGTTTTTTTTAAATGCTGTTATCAGCAATCTTCTCCAATCAAGACAAAAGCGGAATCAGAATGAATGTACTATTGCTTGCTCGTTCATTTCTCAGTGCATGATATGCTGTTGTATTGTTCATTCATTTAAAAGTAAAGTGTGTCAAGCAGGTTTTCCCAAACCCAGTGATCACCAAACCGATAATTCAGTCTTAAATTCAGTGCATTGGTCGTGATAATGTTGGTATGTTACAATGCATTCTCAAACAACCAGAGCATTGTTACAGTGTCACACAGACTCAGTGTTGAAGTTTTTAGGGGAAGTCACTCTGCAAATGGCTTAAAATTATAAATTATATTAAGATAAAAAATTATTAATCTGAATTAAAAGTCTACAGATAAAACACAATGACACACCTCAACTCTAATTACTCAAGATGTCTAAATCCCTTCACCAACAGTATCATTATACAACATCCAACATCCAAAACACATTTCAAAAGCATCACTTTGGTTGACTTGCAATTGAACATTATTCATTCAGAAATTGCAGGGCAATGAGTTCATCTTCATCCTGCATGTTCTAGAACCACGCAGACGCATTGATCAGAACGATCTGGAAGCTCAGCAGCAGCTCTTACACGGCGTCATGCAGTTGGCCGTTCTCCATGTGCTCGCGCTCCTCTCGTTCCTCGGGCTGCTTGTTCTCCATGTAGTTGCGTTCTTCCAAGCAGCGCAGCACCAGGTTCTGCAGAATGTGCTGACATGGTTTCTGCAGCAGATGCTCAAAGAGCCGTAGGGTCATGATGCTTATCTACAACCAGAAATACATGAATATAAAAACAGCGGCAGAAGATCTATAAGGAGGTGTCCATCCAATGATAATATGTGACTTATTTTACAGAGACTTATCTATAGATTCACATAAATATTTCTATTTTCTATAGAATTTAGTTTAATATAGTCTAAAGAGGATGAAATGCATCGATTAATGCAGTTATGGCAGCCAGGGTTACCTCATCTGACAAGTGGTCACAATGTTCTATGAGTCTGTGTCTCAGGGGATGCTGGGTAATGCCTGCAGGTGTCTCTGGTCCAGTTTCCTCCCCCAACAGGAAGTAAACGGTCTCCTGGAGCAGGGCTTCTGAAGTCACCTGTCTGATGATCCTGTTTAACAGGGCTGTTGAAGTCAGAATGCCAACCTCTGACCTGGAGTGAGTCAAAAATGAGAAAGTACGAAAACATGTATGTGAGAAAGGAAACAATCTGCAAAGAATGTGAGACTAGTAAACAACCCTGAGATAGCCTCCATAACTTACGTTTGCATTAGCTGAGGCTCCATTACGGCAACAAAGAACCGCTCTCTCACGGCCCGAGCCAGAACTGTAGCAGCCGTCTAACGTCACAGAGGAGCAAAACACAAACATGTTACAAAAACTAAAAAAATATCCACTTATATGTTCTTGCAGCTTATAGACAGACAGTTTAAGCATGACTTGGTCTTTGATTGAATTGTCTTTACCTTCTGTGCCTCTTTGATGAGCTGATCACAATAGTCCAGCCACGACAGGAAAGAAATAAGTGCACGTTTGCCTGTGAAAGCTGCACCATCTTCTTTCAGATTATACACATCCAACCTACAGATACACACAGACTCTCAATAAACATTCAAAACAGTTCCATGTATCTTAGGCTACATGGTAAATATTCATAATATGTTTGTGATGACTTTGCTGGCAATAAAAATAAATCATCATCATAATGATCACAATGATCTAAATGCATTAAGCAATAGTACACCTATTTTAATTGTTTAGTCTGTGATTTCAATTAAATGTAAAAAACAGAAAACATGCATAAAACGTTATTTTGTATGCATTTAACTTCTTTCATTAAACATTTTAAATCGAACTGGTAAGAAAGTCTGTTTGGTCAAAATATATAATAAACTGTAAAGATAGATCATAATAATAATACTTATTATTATCATATTATTTATATGAATACATAGAAATACAGGTTAAAAATATATGTAAAGTAAAAAATTAGAAAGAGAAAAGAAAAGGTGAATTTATTTTGAGTATTAACAATACACCATAAGTATTGGATTAGAAAATGATGTACCCCCAGTTTACAGACTCCACAGTTTCGATGTCAAGAGGGTCCATGGACTGGGGAAGAGCCCGGTAGAATTGTGCCAGCCGGTCCGTGAGAAGTTGACTGAGTTCGGTGTTCTCTGTGAGGCATTTGGCTGCAGCTGGCTCAGGCAAACTGACTATCAGCATCAGACCCTCGCATGCCTTCACCACAATACGCCCATCCTGAGAAAGAGACCAGATCAGTTAATACTCACAATCAAATTGATCAGGCTGGCCTGTTTTGTGTCAGAGACCAAGAGCTGCACTTACTGGACTCTTAGTGAGGTTAAGAAGTGAGCTGACTAGGTTGTAGTTGTCGTTGTTTGGCAGTGTAGTGCGGACGGAGGATGGACTAGCTTCCCCTGGGCTGGTGGCTTGACAGGCTGCTGCTTCTTTGAGTGCAGATGTAACCGGACTGGGATTTTGCTTTTGGTTCTGTCCTGTATCAGGAGAAGATGGATCCTTTTTCACCAAATCAGCTCCACCGTCTTTAGCAGCCTCCAACTTTTTATTCTTATTCTGGAGAAACACATGAAGACAAGCCAATGGGAGATATATAGCCACTGTGCCTATACGCTGCCTACACAAACAAATGCCATCTCAATCACTCACTTCAAGGAAGAAGTTGACGAGGTAAGGGTCCTGCTTCAGTTTGGCACAGACAGTACACAGAAACTGGATCTCTTCATTCTCTGTAGGAGCAGCCAGAACCTCACCACACAGGCGGACCAGTTTCTGAGGAAACAATCAAATTTGAGCCATTTTCTTACATTTAAAGCACAAAAGAGTTTAAAACTGTAATTCTGATCACCTGTACAGGTCTGTGCACGTTGATGTGAGGCAGAAGTGGTTGGCGGATTCGACCCAACAGCTTGGTGTAGAAACTCAGAACCTGCTGTTTCATTCCAGGAGGGCACTAAGGTATTAAGAAAACCATTTAGTTTACAATCATTTAGTTTACACCATTACACCATTCAAAAGTTTGGGGTTGTTCGATTTTAAATGTCCTTGAAAGAAGTCTCTTTCGTTCATCAAAGCTGCATTTAGTCAAACAAAAATCCAATAAAGCAGTTATATTGCAAAAAAATTTTAGTACTATTTTTTATTTTTTTTATTTTATTGATTACATTTTTTTGATTTGCTGCTAAAGAAACATTTCTTTTTAACATCAAAGTTGAAAACAGTTGTACAGCTTTATATTTTTTTTTGTGTAAAGCATTACACAATTTTTTTTAGGATTCTTTGATCAATAGAAAGTTAAAAAGAACAGCAGACATCTTTTGTAACATTATAAATGTTTTTACTGTCACCAATTTAATGTGTATCCTTGCTGAATAAAAATAGTAACTTCTTAAAAAAAATAAAATAAAAAAAATGACTCACCCCAAATGCTATAACGGTAGTGCACACAATTAATACAGTAAAGTAGGCAAATTAAACAGTCAGTAGGCAATGTTTGCAGATATCGCATAAGCGAATGGGTTAACAGTGTCTTAGAATTTTTTTTATCTCAAATGTGAGCAAAACTGAATACTGCTATAAAACAAATTAAAATAATGATATGTTATTTAACCTGTTAACTGTCACTCACGTTTTTGAAGATAGACATGAATGTGCATGATGCAAACCTAAATATTTATAATTCATGACTGAAAACATTTTGTAGCATGATTTTGATGTACCATTTACATGGTAATGCAATGTCTGATTTTAAAATGGGTTTTGAAGGATGAATTTTGAGATTTTATGTTTTCAGTCGATATATAACTTCTGATGATTTCTAAAATGTGATAGAGAAAAAGGCAACGAGGAAGTCTTTTTTTTAAACAAAGGTCAAAGCTCCTTTTGTAATGTAAATTTCTGAGGGTGCACTCTTGTCATAAATTCATCTATTACTTTTCCTACATAATTCTTAACAAAAAATATTGGTAAAATATATATTTGGGAGTCTTAGACCTTTCCAACGATATATAGTTTGTCAAGATTAGATTAGATTTGATTGTAATATAGTATAGTCAATGTAGGTGTCCGGTATACGGGACGGGGTGACATTTAACAGGTTAAATGGTAAAGTATTCCTACATTATTGTAGTATTCCATGTATCAGATGTGCTAAAAAAAACTAGTCACATTTAAATCTAGACTCAAAACTCATCTGTTTAGCTGTGCATTTATTGAATGAGCACTGTGCGATGTCCGAACTGATTGCACTGTAATTTACATATTCACTGTATTTTATGTAAAATCATTTCATATTTTTAAATGTTTTAAATTCATTTTAAATAAGTTTATATATATATATATATATATATATATATATATATATATATATATATATATATATATATTGCTTGTTTTATTTTTTAAAATAATTTTTCTTCATGATTTTTACTTGTATGTAAAGCACTTTGAATTACCATTGTGTACGAAATGTGCTATATAAATAAACTTGCCTTGCCTTACCTTGAAAGAAATACATTTAAACACAGCTCATCAAATCAGCATTCAGAATTAGAAGAACTATCCATTTTAAAACAATCTGAACCAAAATACTTGTTGAAAAATACAGGTGTTATTTAGCTAATCAACAGTCAACTCAACCCATACCTTAGAACTGCATTGATTCTCAGTTAAATTACAAAAATAAATGAAAAGTTATAGTATGACAGTTGTACATAACGAATTAGTCACTTTCTCAGCAATAACATGCAGTGTGAAGGTTCGTTAAATCGGATTGGGACGCTTTGCATTCTGTTTTACACAGCCAGCGGTTATTTTACTAACGAGACAAAGCAACTGACAGTCTCTCTTACTAAACATGACTCACAGTAAATGAGTAGGTCTCTACTGGCCACACGATTTAAAATTTAAAATAGTCTCTTTGCTCTGTTCCAAAACCTAGTCAGCTGCCCGCATAGACTTAAATAAAGAAATAAATTTTAAGGCTGCAATTTTAAGTATTGCATGAATGTAAATGTTCCAAAATTTTGCTAATGGAAAAAACCGTACTGAAACAAACTTGAGTGTGCGAGAGCTCCAAATTGATCATTTATGATGTTTAATATCAGTTGATGCATAAGAAGGTTTTTGATCAGAGCCTTCTATAAAAAAAAAAGCAATTAGGTGACATTCCTAATATTTACAAGTCTGCAACTGATAAAAACCAGCACTAATTCGAAGTAAAGCCCTCACATCTGCTTTGCCCAGGGTGTAGAGCGTCTCCAGGATCTTGTGATGGAGAAGATACTCCATACAGGGTCCCGTCTCTCCTGACTCTCTCTCTCTCTCCTCCTGGGTCAGAATATCCAGCATCTGCTCCAGATGTGAGGGAATGTTGGTGTCTGTCACTGGGGCTTTGTCATCTACAAAAACATGAACAGAGGATGATGACATATGGTTCTTTGATGTTAAAAAAAGGCCAATAAGCAAGACTGACCATCACTGCATCTCTTACCTGAGGTTTCTATGTAATAATGTGTGATGGCCTTCCAATGATAGACAAAGTCTTCTTGCAATGGCAGTGACGGCGCAAGCTGAATAACAAAACAAAACACATTAACGTTTATGCATTTGGCAGACGCTTTTATCCAAAGCATACTTTTTTTTTTTTTTTTTTAGCATGTGTGTTCCCTGGGATTTGAACACACAACCTTTTGCGCTGCTTAACACAATGCTTTAACACTGAGCCACAGGAACAAAACACACACATAAAAAAAAAAAAAAGCCTAGTACATGATATATGTATTTTTAAAGCAACATAGCACATGTGTGTGAAACACTGTGTTACAATAGTGTATACTAAAATTGCCCCTGAAAGATTTGGAGATTTACATTTGAAGGAAAAAAATTTGAAGGTCACTGTATTAAACAAACAAATAAAGTTTCCTCTGCAAATGTTGCTTTTTCAAAATAAAAACTTTAAAACTTTTTGTTAGTTACATTTAATTTTGTTTTTGCGGAATTATTAGCTGTTTTAACTAATATTGCCTTAATTTCACAAAATGATGTCACAAAATTGATTATGAGGAGGAATCACTAACATTTCAAACAACAAAAACGTCACAATATTTTTAGTATCTATTAACGAATAAACCTAACAAACTTCTTTTTGAGAAACGTGTTTAATAAAAAGAGTCCTTGAGCGATCTATCTTTCAAATAAATGCAAACTGTGTTGACATGTTACCATCTAATGTTATGACATAGGACACTGTGCATGTGAATTAACAAAATACACAGTTTTTTTATTTTGTCGGGGATTTTGAACATACATAAATGTGTATACGTACATTTATATGTTATCATGTAAAGTCACATGAAAAGATATTAGTACATTTGTACGCGTGTCATAGTAACAGCTGTTTTGTTTACATCCTGCAAATGAGCAGCTAGCATGCTAACTAGCTAACGCTGATTATATAATTTGAAATGTACATTAAACTAATCAATACATTTTAGAAAACGTTATAAATATCACTTTAAATTTAATAAACCCTCAAAACGTTCGCGTATATGAAGACCTTTAACCAAAACCAGCCGAGAATTGCGCAAGATTTAGCACAGCTGCTAAAATACAAAGCAAACAAAGGCTTAATATGTCCCCACCAATCATAAAAACATAATAAACGACAATCGAGCGGAAATACACCCTTAAACACACGTGGGGATACCGTTAAAAGAGCTTCAGATGTTTTGTCTTTGATCTGTTATTACATAAACTGTTAGCTCATGTGTTTGGCTAACAGGCCTTCAGCACATCAACACTAACCGATTATCAATATCTCATTTTCCTAGTCAAACAGTCATTCAAATACGATCAGATGTAGTTTTAGAAGCTCTTACCGCCTCGACAGCGTGCTGCAGGATGGAGGTGAATTTGGAGAACATGTTGTTTTTGGACAGGAGGAGTTTTGCTCTGGAGATCTCCTCTCTCTTGCCTCTGCTCCTTCTGCGGTGATCCAGATTGAACACTTAACACTAAAACACACTTGAATACATGTATACAGATAGCGTGCTAGTGTGTATTTACATTTGAACGCAGGTTGAGAAAAACACGAACTTCTACACTGCAATAATAATATTATGGGTTTGTGTTTTTAAGGCCACGGTGGCACTTTCTTTGCGCTCGAACAAACACTGAGATCACTGATCATTTTTGCCAGCGCACATCAGACCCCGGCAAACTTAAAAATATGAATAACAATAATTAATAAATAAAATACATAAATCGATTTTCAATTACGTTATATTGATATTTCATTTTATTGTAGATTTTAAAAGCGTTGATAATTGTAAAAAGATAAAAAAGAAAAAAAGAAAAGAAAAAAGGACAGCACCATGGAAGCCGGGGCATGCACAGTTCTCTGAAAATGTCACACATTTTTGTGTACATTATTGTTTTCATTGTTAACAATAATAATACTTATAATAATAAAAAACTAACAAAAAAAAATCAAGAGGACTCTTATAATGAAATCAGGGACTTGTTCGCTGAGTGTACCGTCAACTTTGTAAATCACAGTTGCCGATATATATATATATATATATATATATATATATATATATATATATATATATATATATATATATATATATATATATAGATACGGTATATCTAAAATATGTTTTTTTAGTATTGGCTTATTTGAATTTTTAGCTTTGCTTTAATCTGAATAATTTTGGCATTCAGAATTATTATTATTATTTTTTAATATACTAAATACTTTTTCAGGCCACAATACAAAAAACTTTAAGCTAATATTTAAGCTATTATTTTTATTATTCTGGTGAGATGGAGGACTCTAATGCTGAAGGTGTGTGTGTGACCATAGACATATAAATACCTAGACGCCTCATTGGCAAGGGGCAAGGAACTCGACCGGAAGTTGAAGTCGGGTGGGGGCTGCCATCTTTTAGCAGAACTTCACTTGCGTTAGCATTCCCATTGACTCCCATTCATTTTGGCGTCACTTTGACAGCGAATAACTTTACATCTGAGGCGTTTAAAGACTTTGTTTGTCCATTATTTATTTCTAAAGATACACGACAATGTATAAAGGGCTCCATTACCTTCTATGTTACATTATGGCCCCGTATAAACAGTTTTTGTAAAAAATAGGCTAACGATTGCGTCATAACCACTCGGCTCTCTGTCGCATTACCGTACAGACAGGAGGAGAAGCTCGCAGGCAATTAACTTAATATGGCGTACTGTCGTTACATTTTAAAATACTATACAAAATAATTAATCAGAATACTTACTCCTGCTCACTCACGACAAAGAACTCCCCGCTCAAGCTCGCCGTCTCTGCAAGATTAACGATGGCAGTTTGCACGCACCGCTACTAGAAGATTTACATCTGGCAGACAGGTTGCTGACGTCGTCAAGCTTCGTTTGAGTCTGCGCGTCAGAAACGGAAGTGCTAAAAAACGCTAAAACTGGGCTTCATTTGTCTCAATTGAGTTCCAATGGGGTCGCTGTGTCCATTTCTTTTACTGTCTATGCTCATTGGCCGCTTTGAGCCGTTGCCGCGATACCTCAACGCGTCCGCCATGTTAGTGAAGGCAAGGCTGCCTTAAAACAAATGAAAGTAAATGGGGGAGCTGCGGTTTTTACTGAATAAAAACACCATAACGTTCTCACTTACCAACCAATTTCAGAGGTTAAAAAACAGTAAAAAAAAAAAAAAAAAAACTTTGCCTCCAGTTGTTTTAAGGTTTGGAAAATTATTAATTTTGTCTCACTTGATGATTTCGTTGATTTTTTTCGGTTTAAAAATCTGCTAATTTAGTATAACTGTAATGTGTAATTTTAATGTACATTACATGATATGTAGTTGTTTTATTGCTTTCTCTGTGTTCAATCGCAACATTTTTCTTTCTTTTTTCTCTCTCTCTTTCTTGTGTCTCAGGTCAGAACACAGCCCATTCCCTTTGAAGTACTGGGATAAAACCTAATTAATAAATCTTTAAACACTAATAATTTACTATCGTTGAGAACATTTTATAAGACAAGTAAATACAAATCACACACTTGAAGTCTGCTTTTCATTTTGATAGCACTTTAGCCTACAGAAGAATACAACAAATAATAACACGTAACTGATGAGGCTAGGATCCAGTGAAAATGAAAATATCCACTGATACAGTGCACAGTAGAAATATAGTAAAAGTGATATGTTATATTAAAAAGTATATGTAGTACAACTTAAAGTAAAGTGAATAATATGAAAAGCAAGTACAACGGTACAATAACATATGAGATATAATAGATTTATTAAATTCTATGTATAATATGAATAATACCATAATAAATAACTGAACAACAATAGGTTAATAATAGCAAGAAGAATATGTAATATAAAGGGTGGAATAATACAGAATAGATAAAAATGAAGAATAAATTAATAGTAAAATAAAGAGTAAAAAAAAAAAAATTGAAATGTAATTTTAAAATACTAATTATTAATCAAATTAAGACACAACTAATGACACAACACAAACATTTTCTGGACATGAGTTCCAAATTTTGTTTAATTAATGAGCTCCTTAAGTATAATATATACATGTACTCACACACACACACACACACACACACACACACACACACACATATATATATAAAATAGAAAATCCTCTGAATCAATCTCAGCTCAAGAAACACATTTTATTTAAGTTTTCAGTTCTGCCTTTCTCTGGGAATAGAGTGGTTTATTTGTGAAGACAAAACCTGACTAATAAACATTAATTCCCCGTCGCTTCCCTCAAGATTTTCTATTTTATTCAATTAATGAGTCAAATAATGTCAAATACTTGACGATGCTTGACATTTTGTTCTATAATGCACATTAAACACACTCATGCAGAAAACACACATTTTGAAACAGTGGTTTGTTTTTCCATGTATGTTGGGCGGCACTTTGGAGCCTGTTTGCGACTCGGTTTATTCAGATCGCACTTCGAAGCTTGTTCGCGACTCTGTTGATTCAGATCGGCACTTCGGAGCCTGTTCGCGACTCTGTTGATTCAGATCGGGACTTCGGAGCCTGTTCGCGACTCGGTTGATTCAGATCGGGACTTCGGAGCCTGTTCGCGACTCGGTTGATTCAGATCGGCACTTCGGAGTCTGTTCGCGACTCGGTTGATTCAGATCGGCACTTCGGAGCCTGTTTGCGACTCGGTTGATTCAGATCGGCACTTCGGAGTCTGTTCGCGACTCGGTTGATTCAGGTCGGCACTTCGGAGACTGTTCGCGACTCGGTTGATTCAGATCGGCACTTCGGAGTCTGTTCGCGACTCGGTTGATTCAGATCGGCATTTCGGAGCCTGTTCGCGACTCGGTTGATTCAGATCGGCATTTCGGATCCTGTTCGCGACTCGGTTGATTCAGATCGGGACTTCGGAGCCTGTTCGCGACTCGGTTTATTCAGATCGGCACTTCGGATTCTGTTCGCGACTCGGTTGATTCAGATTGGCACTTCGGAGCCTGTTCGCGATTCAGATCGGCACTTCGGAGCCTGTTCGCTACTCGGTTGATTCAGATCGGCACTTCGGAGTCTGTTCGCGACTCGGTTGATTCAGATCGGCACTTCGGAGCCTGTTTGCGACTATGTTGATTCAGATCGGCACTTCGGAGCCCGTTTGCGACTCTGTTGATTCAGATCGGCACTTCGGAGCCTGTTCGCGACTCTGTTGATTCAGATCGGCACTTCGGAGCCTGTTTGCGACTCGGTTCCCAGATAGCAAACAGTCATTGAAACTATGCTGAATCAACATCCCGTTGTCAACATTAAGTCATTGAATCAACATCGAACTCTGATGTTGATCCAACATCATTTTGCACCCTGATTTAATATTGAAACAATGTTGAAATTCTGTCCATAGATCAACGGAATTTCAATGGTATTTAAATTATCAGGAATATTGAAACAATGTTGAAATTTCAACTGAACTAAGGATCAACGTGATTTCAATGGAATTTCAATCATTTTTAAATGTTAATTTTAAATGTAATGCCATAAATTAAATAGCCTGCTTTATCTACAGCCAGGATGTTAAAAATTAATAGAACATTTAAAATCTTGTATAAAACACAGAACACACCACACTATTGAAAATCAAATTCCTGTTTATTAGCCTCTACTCTTTATTTACACTTCATTGTCATCTGATGCCTGCATAAGTTGTCGTCCAGTCCCTCCTGCCCGGTCTGGCGCATAGCGCAGCCACTTTTGGGTGAAAATTGGGTGATGGTAGCTGTCCCCATCTGCTGAGTAAGAGCATCTAAAACAGAAGATAAAATCACAATGCAAAACAAATTTAGCATTTAAGTTAAACAGAATAGGGATGCACGATATTGGATTTTGGCCGATATTCGATATGCCGATATTTTCTAAAAAATTTTGCCCGATGCCGATACCAATATCGATATATATAGAAATATATACTGATATATTTACAAATATATACTGATATATTTAAACTTTAATTTTACTGAAGAGAAATCCATGTATCTCTTTTGTACTGATTCTACCATAAATTTATTATTTTACAAATGTAGACAGACATTCACATCTGAAAAACAGGTCAATTATTTCACTTGGAGAATATCGGTTTGGCTCATCGGCAGAAATATTCATATCGGACGATACCGATAATGGTCATTTTAAGCTTTTATCGGCCGATACCGATGTTGTGCCGATATTATCGTGCATCCCTAAAACAGAACATATATTTGAACAAATTCAGTAACCTAGGCCTATGATTTTTCAATGATCGGATAAGGCAATAAGTTCTCGTGTTGTAGGCTAGATCATATTTCCCCTATATTCAAAGCACTTTTCAAAACTGCCTGTTCATGGATGTATTCGAATTAAAGGGAGGCAAAAAGGATTAGCTTGCAGTGACCTCTTTCATAAGGAAAATGTATGAGGCCAATTGACTCAAAAATGTTTATGTTTATTATTTTATTGGTTCAGAAGTAGTTGTTAACACCACAAATTTAATATAAATAACTGGATACTAATTAAATAGTTAATGTAGATTAGAGTTACCATAGACAAAAGATGTTTTGACAAAATAATCATAGACAAAAACCGTTGCATTCAGTTTTTGATGAGGTTTTGGGCTGGAAAACCAATTGCAAGTGGTGCAAGTTGTTTGCAGAAATAAAATAAAATGAAATCAAAAATATTGTTTTGCTTACTTGGTGTGCAATAGTGATCTGTAAAAGAACAGAAAAGACAAAAATTTCTGTTAAAAACAGCAATTAAAATTCACAATCATACAGTGTGACTGTACTTTATACATATGTACTCAGGTAACCAATCTGTTATTAAAAATATAAAAACAAAGAATATAAACAACATAATATACAAATTAAATATACAGTGGTTGATTCTTTTCAGCTACAGTTGATGTAATAGTAGCATTCAAGAAATAAATGTAAAATATAAAAAACGAAATACACTTTAATGTAGGCCTATAAAATATACAATTCTCATTAAAGCTAATGAATTACGCCCCATTAACTGGACTCCCCCGGCCTCTCAGATCACCATACATGTTAAAGGGATTTTAATGCTAAAATATGCTATTTTTTATGCTGCACTTTCTTCCTATAGTGAATATCAAGCTACAATATATATGTTTGTCAGCTCAAATGTTTCAGTGGTAGAACTTTTGCCTGGCGTGTCAGAGGTCTGGGTTTGGGTATTAAAATGAAGTACAATAGTTGTGCAAGTACAATGCTGTATCACTTGTGACGCAAACATCCAAAAGCAAATGAAAGCCGATGAGTACAACTGATGAGTAGTTTACACTTTATAGATTAGGGGGTGCAGAAAGCTTTGTATATTATTTATAATGTTTATTGAGATAACAGTACAATGTTGACATTTCAATGATTTATAAGTGATTAATAATATATTAACTAGTAACTATTAACCATTAAGGATTTTGTTTGATTCAGTTGTTTACTGAAGGCCCTGACTGAAACCCCAGGGTACTCAGGGTACTTACTGTCTGACAGCAGGTTCACTCAGACTCTGCTCATCATCACTGAAGAGTCCAGGAACAAAACAAGCCATCTGACACAGAGACAACAATATTTACTCTGCAGTTCCAGGTTCATTAGAAGGAAACAAGATAAAGCAGAGGTAAAATGCAGATAAAAGACAGAATAATATATATAACAACAATAATAACATATGTAATATTCTACTACTAATAATATAATCTTAAAATAACAGAATCTATATTTTTAATTTTAGGTTGAGTGTGACTTACGTTTTGATGTCAGGGACTCCTTAAAATTGGTGAAATATATTCTGAAAAAGGCATATTAATGTATTTCATGAGCTTCTTTCATGAGTATTTCATGAGCTTATTTTCATGAGTTCACCTGTATTTCTAAGTCAGTATCTCCCTTCAGCAACATTTCTGAAGGGAGATACTGACTTAGAAATACAGATTTACTGAAGAAGCTCATGAAATACATTAATATGCCTTTTTCAGAATATATTTCACCAATTTTCTTTTCAAAAATCTTGGAGTTTCACTTTGTTCTGTATAGTTTATTTCTGTCCTCCTGAAATCACAGAACAATTTGTATTAATATCTGTTTATCATGAAATATAAACACTCATGTGAACTTGTTTTCAGCCGATTAACGTTACACTCTCAGTGTAAGAGACGTCATCGATTCAGTAAATCAGCCTTTTCCAAAAAAAACACTGACAAATCACCAGCAAAACATTCACAGAGCCATCAAAATATCTCATACACACACGAAGATTTGATGAAAAGCCCAGAGTTTCATCAACAAGAGCTCAAAATTAGCCTAACGTTACCTGAAAACTGCTAAGACGCTAACGGACTTTTTCGAAGACATTAAACCATTTCTATAAAATAAATTTAATTGAAACATGTCAATAACAAGTAAGAAACTTGTCAGAAACATTTGTATATCATATTTGTGTGATTTTAGCGACGAAACTTACCTAAAACAGCGTAAACCGCAGCGAGAGACGGAGATTACTGCTTGCCAGTAACGGTTTTTGTGTTGACGCCCCGTTTCCATGGCAACTCTGCTCCCCGCTCGCGCAGAACTCATCGCACACACAGCATTCACACAAACAAACATCTCGAGTTAAAACATTACATTTATAATGTACAGCCTCATTCAATAATCACTCACTATAGAGACGGATTCTTTCTGGCAGCCTGTAAAAGAGTGAAAAACACGACGAAAAAGCAGTCAGGACTTCTCTTTAATAAACCGCTTTTACATTTTCCCTCCGAGATACTGCTGGAAACTCAAGGCTTTAACATTAATTTACCGTGACCGTTGTCTAAACAAGTTAACGGTAACATTATTTGAAAATGAGCCAGTCTCTTCAGCTGCCCACAGACTGTATAAAAACACACCGCGTGCCTGTGCTGTCTGGGTTCATATCGAACATTAAGCAAGCTTACCTGTACTTGTGCCAAGGGTCCAGAAATGAGCTGTGTCCGGTGCAGTACGTTGGGTATACCACCCGTTGATCTCCCGGTCAACCAAAAATCGATGGATTTTCAATCATATTTCCCGGTCAACTATATTTCGATGCATTTTCAATCATATTTCCTGGTCAACTATATTTCGATGCATTTTCTATCATATTTCCCGGTCAACTATATTTCGATGACTTTTCAACAACAGCATCATTTCTCTGTCCACTATAAATCAATTACTTTTCAACACATTCAGGGATCACCCGGTAACCAAATATCAATGCTTAATCAATCATAAAGATAACTATGGATCAATGTTGTTCCAATATTGTTGCCATCAACATTAATAACATCAGGTTTTCATCGATATGATAATGTTGATTCAACATTTATTTTGCATTGAAATTTCAATATCAACCATAATGATGATTCAGATGGAAAAACAATGTTTATTCAATGTTGGCTTGCTGTCTGGGTTGATTCAGATCAGCACTTCGGAGCCTGTTAGCGACTCTGTTGATTAAGATCGAGACTTCGGAGCCTGTTCGCGACTCGGTTGATTCAGATCGGGACTTCGGAGCCTGTTCATGACTCGGTTGATTCAGATCGGGACTTCGGAGCCTGTTTTTATTATCGTGTGACGGTTTGTAGGTGTCCAATCTGTCGATGAGTCAGTTATGTTTTCTTCTGTCCTGATGTGAGAGTTATGAGAGTTGCCCGCTCCAATATGGCGGCGACGTTGACGTGCGGTCGAGCGGCCAATGAGGCGTCTAGGTATTTATATGTCTATGTGTGTGACTGTGACTGTCAGTGCTGCTGATGTCTGTGCTGTTCTTCTCCACAGCAGCAGCTGCGCACTCATAAACACAAACATGTCCGCGGTGCCTGACGGCAAGAAGCTGGTCCGGAGCCCGAGCGGACTCCGCATGCTGCCGGAGAACGGCGCTTTCAACAGTCCGTTCTCCCTGGACGAGCCGCAGTGGGTTCCGGACAAAGAGGTAATGAATATTGATCATAGATTATGGCTATGATGATGCCGTGGTTGTTCAGTCTCTGTCTTTGGGCGTTGTTTGCTCAAGGCACCAAGAGCCAGTGGAAAATATGTTTGTAAGTTTCTCAGATGGTGTTATAAACAAATAAAGATTACCAGAGTTGGATCTTTGTAACAGATTTGATCCCAGATGCATGTAAATGAATGCATAGCTGTGGATTTCATAATGAGTATATGAGCGAACATCCCCGACTCTGGGCTACCCCAATCTAAACTCTCCATATGGGGAAATGTTTGGGGCGTTTGTCATGAAACAAACTTTGTGCAATGTTTCTGTATGGCCGAAAAGCGACTGTCAAATATTAGGTCACGCCCACTTGTTAATAATATTCGGAGATGCTTAAATAATCTTATATAGTATATTTAGATTTTTTATTTTTTGTCATCATTGACTCGCCATTACGTCGTTCCAAACCAGTATGAGTTTCATTCTCCAGTTGAACAATTATTATTATTATTATTATTATTATTATTATTATTATTTTCTTTTGAAGAATGTTGGTAACCAACCAGTTGCTGATAGCAATGGATACTATGAAAGTCAAAGTCCAGTTTTCTTATACTTTTTTACCCTTTAAATCAAAGTTTGTAATGGTGTGATTAAACAAAAATGAAATTTTATATATATATAAAAAAAGCCCTTTGACAAATAATGCACAGAAGCAAGGCTGCTGAAAAGGTGGACAGGCACTGTTGACCTCATTAAAGTGATACATACCAAGTTTAACCATGCTTTACTTGGTCTAGATAGAAGATTGGAAATAACTTTACATGGGTTTAGCAAACAATTTACCTCACTGAAAATTGTTATGTATACTGATCTTCGTGGGAGGAACACAAAGGTGTACTAGATTATGTAAGCATGTTAATTAATGACACAGCTGCTCATGCTATTAAGGGCTGTGTTGGCAAGAATATGTATTAAATGCTTAGACATCAAATTTTGTTCAGAGAGGAGGTTTTTTTTTTTTTTTTTCCTCTGTTTAAACAGTCTGGTTTGGATTGCTGCAGTTGGTGTCAGATAACATTACCAAAACGGATGTTTTGCCACACCTTTCTTATGAAATGTTATTGACTTGCGCAACATGTAGAGTTTGTGTTATAAAGGCGATTAAAGAATGTAGGTTATTTTTCATTCTTATCCTCTCTTAGTGCCCCAGATGTATGCAGTGTGACACTAAGTTCGACTTCATCACCAGAAAGGTAAGCTGACCCATCATGTGTCAGGAGTAATCTCAAGTGACAGCTTGAGTCCCCGTTTAATATGAATTTGACAAGTGGCTGTATTGTTGCTCATAAGTGGATGTCCTAGTTTTATTGTTGGTCTTTGTGTGTAACTTTAGAAAATCTGGTAACAAATGGGATATATTGATGGAAAAATAGAATTTCACATTTGTCATGTGACAATTTGAATAATGCCTGTATGTGCGTGTCCCTCATTTTGGTAATTGCCTCATTTTGTCACAGTTCAACCAGTTTTATCACATCCCTACAATAACGCTACCGGCTTCAGATGTGTTTGTATGTGTGAACGGCCCTTTTCCTTTTTGAGTGTCTTCCTTAAGCTTTAGCAGTTTCAGTTTTTTTTTTTTTATGCCTTTGTTTTTAGCTTTGCAGTAATATGCCTTTGCAAATTTTCCTTTCCTGTTTCCTATTTTCTCCTTTTTTGCTTTCCTGTTCTTCCTGACTTTGTCTGAATCTCTGTCTTTGTTGTTATATGATAGTGTTCTGTATTAAGGCTTAATTCAGTCCATTATATATATATATATATATATATATATATATTAGTTCACATCAAATTGTAAAATCCCCTTTCTTCAAAGATAACATTTTACCAACTAACCTTACAACTACATGTCAACTACCAATCATTAGTGACCATGATTTACAAATTCCCATACTTTTATTTTGATTTAAGTCATATCACTTATTTATGATTGATAAAGGGATAGTTCACCAAGAAATAACAATTCTCTCATCATTTATACACCTTCATCTTGTTCCAAAACTGTATGAGTTTTATTTCTTCTATGATGTGCAAAAGAAGGTATTTTGAAGATTGTTGATAACTGAACAGTTGACTGTAGCCATTGATTTCCATAGTAATTTTTTTGTTTTGAGTAAATGATGAGAGAATTTTCACTCTTGTACTGTCGCAGTTGTGTGTTTGATTGAATTGTGTTGGATTTAAATCACTAAGTGTTTCTTCTGTGTACGTCAGCATCACTGTCGGCGCTGCGGTCGGTGTTTCTGTGATAAATGCTGCAGTCAGAAAGTGGCTCTTCCCCGGATGTGTTTTGTGGATCCGGTGAGGCAGTGTTCGGAGTGCAGCCTCATCTCACAGAAAGAGGTGGAGTTTTACGACAAACAGCTTAAAGTGCTCACTGCCGGTGGGTTGAACAAACACACACTCAAATGCTTTTAACTTAAAACCACTGACACACTTATAACCACTTTTCCATTCGCAGACTCATTAAAGTTTGTGATTTTGATAAGCAAAGGCCATGGAGAGTGTATGCATGTTACGTAATTTACTTCAGTGTACACTGACTTAATGATT
Organism: Carassius auratus; assembly: GCF_003368295.1. Lineage (NCBI taxonomy): Eukaryota > Metazoa > Chordata > Actinopteri > Cypriniformes > Cyprinidae > Carassius > Carassius auratus. Next base: position 113,826 of record NW_020525958.1, on the reverse strand, counting down.
AATCCTTTACCTGAGACTCAACTAAACTGCTTCTGGTATTGAGTCACTGTGTTTGCATGAGTGTGAGTTTGGCAAAGGTTGTTCTGATGGAATCGGGTTAATCAAATGTAGTGTGATGAGCTTTTTTATTTATGTTGAAGATGTTTTCAAATACATTGTCTTTCCACCCATGACCTTACGGCCTTTTATAACCTTGCACTGTAGGAGGAACTTTCCTGGTCAGAGTTGATTCCTCAGAGAAATCAGAGACCATGGTCTGCCGTTTGTCCAATAATCACAGGTATGCATGTAAGAACCCACAGATGTACCTCTTTAAATGTGACCTATCCTGTCTTGAATATCTCTCTCTCTCTCTCTCTCTCTCTCTCTCTCTCTCTCTCTCTCTCTCTCTCCTTTCCCTCTCAGATATCTCTTCCTAGATGGTGAGAGTCATTTTGAAGTGGAGCTCTCTCGTATTTCCACTATGCAGGTGTTGACTGAGGGCTCGACCCCAGGAGGTGAGGCTCTATGTGGACAAACGTTTCACAGCAATACAAACATTGTTTTTTAAACTATTCTCTTGACACTAGCCAAATGTAATGACAAAATCAGGAGCAAAAACACATTTGCTAGCCCTGACTACAAAGTTGTTGATGCTAAAACCCTTTTCTGAAAAGTTACATGACATTACTTTTATGCATCTGATCAATGCTTTTATACAAAGTGAACTAAACTACTCTTTAAAAGGTCAGTACAGTTTTTAAAATACCTTTGAAAGAATCACCATGCTAGCCAAAACTTCATTTGCTGCATTTAAAACACAGTCAGAACGGATTATCTAAAATAACTGTTTTCTATTTGAATGTATTTAAATATATATATATATATATATATATATATATATATATATATATATATATATATATATTAGTGCTGTCAATCGATTAAAAAAAATTAACTAATTAATCGCACAATTTTTTAAAATTAATCACGATTAATCGCGATTAATCGCAATTAAAAGACTGAAACTTTTTGCATATGTAAATGTAAAATGTAAATAATTAATGTAAACTCAAGACAAAGAAACTATTTAAATTCAAAATATGATTGTTTATTGGAATTTTTGTTTAACTTGTAACACAGATTTTCTCATGTAAACAACATACCTGCAATAAACCATCAATATCCTCCAAATTAACTGTTGGCTTGAAAGCCTTATTTATTACAGAAACAACAACACAGTCATGTAAGTACCATTTGAATTTCAAAACAATCAATGTAAATAAAAAACAAAAATGATTTCCATGTTGAATTCTAAGTGGACAAAAAAAAAATTCCAAAGTATAGTCATTGCCAGTGCTTTAAGTGGGCCGGTACGCAAGGGTACTCAGTACCGCCACTTCCAAATATAGCTCTTGAGCGTACCGCCACCTCTCCGTGCGCCCAGAACGTGCTTGTAGCGTGCCGGTACGCTCATTTGGACATCTGTTTTAATAGAGGTTTTAATCTTTTACCTGCACTGCCGATTTTCAGAACGCCCTTCACAATGCAAGCTTCCTAATTCATCCCACCCAGAGCAGAAACTACATTACCGATTCACCCTTAAGTTACACAAGTGAATAGCGCATGTGTCGCTTTTCCCACTGTTAAGTGTCAACAACTCAACGTGGCCGGAGAAGGTGTGTGAAACTCGTTGTGAGTTATACTAAAGCAAAATCTTGAGTATTTATTGTCTGATAAACATTAAAAACAGTCTGCGGAGGTTGAGTCGTCCTGCAGCCCCCGCTGGCTGTTCATTGGCTGCAGCATCTTTTTTCTAAGTTCTAAAAAAATACCATAGACGGCAAGGCACAAATTTAGATATTCATTTATCTAATTAATCTATAGCCTATGCACAAAGACAATATGATATTTTTTCCCCTTTTTGTTTTAAAGCTTGATGAAGAGAGAGAGCGCAAGTTGCTGCAGCTGCAAGGACAGTGATGCACGCGCACAGGAGTGATTGACAGTTCGCGGCACTGTGTACAAAAATACTCCGCTACACAATTATTTCGTTTTTTTCGCTTAAGCTTATTAACGTTAGCGTTACAGAAAGGTCTGATTTACGCACTGTTACAGTCATTGTTTTTTTTTTAAACAATGACATTTGAGTTCATGATTTTAATGATGCTGTTTCTTGTGGCAGACTAAATGAAGAGTAATGTTTCTTGTGGCAGACTGAAGAGTAATCCGGCAGAGTTTTATACTGAAACTTTCCGTCTAAAAGTCCTTCCTTGGTCTTATCCATATTTCTTTGCACGTTGAACACACATAGGCCACAACCAGAAATAAAAAAAACTGCAACCGCGTTAATTGCGTTATTTTTTTTTAACGCGTTAAATATTTCAAATTAATCGAATGCGTTAACGCGCTAATTTTGACAGCACTAATATATATATATATATATATTTCCTGTGATGCAGTTCTGAATTTTGAACTATTTTAAACTGAAATCATTCTAATATGCTGATTTGCTGCTCGAGAAACATTTGTGATTAGTATAAATGTTGAAAAGAGTGCCGCTTGATATTTTTGCGGAAGCTTTTAAATTCGAATGAATCAATTTTAAAGCACTGTTGCTAAACAATCAATCCAGGTAGACTTATTAGCTGTCATCAGTAATCTAGATGGTTGTTTTAGCGAGTACTGCGTCTGTCTGGGAAACACACTGCCCGCTTTTATAGAGCATCATTAAGTCTTCCTATTAGATTGTCATAAATTACTTATAATGGACATCTTTTCCAGATGCTCAGAACTTCCTGTAATTCTAATCCATAAAGACTTTTACTCCCTCGATTCTGTTTCAGAAGAAAGTGAGGTTTTAGCATGAATCTGGACTAGTAGATATTCTTGCATGTAGATATAAAGGAATATATAATATTATGAGCTGAGATTTATTTTGTTAATATCATATTTTAGGTGGACAATATGACCTGATCTGATACTGATAATATGATAGAAAGAGATTCTTTGAAAGCTTCACATATGACACTTTAATCTTCAGATACTCAACCGCTTCAAATATGCAACCGCTGCACTGATTTCTGCTTTAACTGATTGCTGATGGCTATTAACATTGCACAGTAGTACTGAGTGAACTTTATTCTATGCAACTGACATAGAAACAATATACTTTGGCCCCAGTCATTTTTTGGGACACTTAAGAATGGCATTGCATTAGACATAAATTATCAAACCTTTCTCTAAACTAACTTCACATTTCTGAATAATTTTGTACTTCTGTTGTGCACTGATTTTAAAACTTCCAGGTGATTTTTCAGGGATGTATGAATTCAGTTCACCTCAAATTCACACAAAAATGCCGTTTAGATATTTTGTAATTATATATTACCTGACTTCAAAAACGTCTTTTATATAAGCTTTGTATGATGCATACATACACTTGAATACACTCTTATTTCTTTCCTTTTAACGTTCTCTTCTTTTCTTTAATTTCCTGGTTCTCTTCTGCGTTAAGAGAAAGATATATGCTCATACACAAGCTTGCTGGACAGTCAAATATCTGAAGGTCAGCTTTCTTCTTTATCTCTCTTATTTTTCTTCTTCCTCGTCTAAAATATATGCGTTTTAGTTTGTTTTTCCTTGTTGTTCCCTTCATACGATGTAAGTAACGTTGCATGCACTCATTTCCTGTGACATGGCTGTAAGTAACAGTGTCAAAGCAAGGCAGTCTAATGAACGGCTGCATGTGCATGTTTATTGTGATGGTCCCTCAGACTTCTGGTGTTCAAGACCTCATGATATTCATTCTTTACCCATCATTTATGTTTGCTGGATAGATTACAGTTGCAACTTGCACTTAAGCACCGTGTTACCGTCACATTATGTGAATCAGATCTGATAAACCCATATCTTTGTGTGCAACCCCACCACTGACCTTTGACCTGTTTTTAGGAGGTTCTATTCGAGCCAGTGGCATGGTGCTTCAATACAAGCCACCAGGATCTCAGAACCTACAGGAGCTGCACATGGACACTGCCGATGACAAGCGCATCGCGTCTGCCTGGCTTGCAGCAATGCATAAAGTAGGTGTGAATAAAGGAGTGCACTGCAAAAAAAAAAAAAAAAGGATACCTTAGATATAACTGCAGTAATTGCATTTATTCATTTTTTATTTTATATTCCAAGCAAAAAGCATTGTGAATATATTCTAAATCTTATAGTAGAATTAAATAAGTCTCTTTAAAAAAAGCAAAAAAAAAAAAAAAACCTTGCCTTAAATAAGTCAATTTAAGGCAAGTCAGCCTTATGTATATTCTGTTTGAATAAGAAGAAAATCTCCAAAACTTTTATTTTAAATATTATTTTAAATAATATATTTCAAATCAGCAGTGAAACCTGTTAATAATGGTATCACAGCAGTGGTAATATTAATCAGCACAATATCTTCCATGCATTATTCTGTCCCTGGTATCACACAGCCCTAGTCATAATTAATATGACATAATATTATGTTTTCTATTCCCTGTTTGTCTCTAGGCTGCCAAATTGTTGTATGAATCAAGGGACCAGTGAAATGCCACCGTGCTGCAGGTCGAAAGGGATGGACAGAACAAAATGGAGGAGAGAGAGAAAGAGAGCAAAACCAAGTATTGTGTGTTATTCAGTCTTACATGTACTCTAAGATGCTTGTATGATTTCTATTCAATCTTTTGCTTCTATTCCCTGTCGAGACAGACTAGATTTACTTACAGCCTGTCTGTCTGCGCCAAGGGGAGGACCAAGTTTTCCGACGACTCTTGTGCAATATGGACACGTATGATAATATAGAAACACCATTTAACAGATGCTTTAAGTGTAGTCTCACCTATAAAAGTTTTGTAAACAAAATATATTTTGTCAGATATTCTTATTTTAACACAAAATGTTGTGTATCTACTTTTTACTGCCCAAGTATTTACAATATGCCGTTTCTTCTTAACACATTTAAAGCACTTTTAAAAATTGTTTTTCCAACACTACAGAATGATGTTTCGGGTTTCATTTGTTAGTAAGATGTTTGTGTCTGCAGAGCAATATTTCCCTTCTTCTTTTTTTTTTTCTTTTAGAAGATTGCCTGGACTCATATTAAACTTTGTTCTAGGTCACCAGGTTTTGTTTGCTAGGTTTCAATTTTCAGTGTACACCAAATAAACATCTTCAGTCCACGACTGACAATTTTTTGTCTGTGCTAATTTGCATAGTTTTTAATTCAAGATTAGTTCTCTGCTAAAAGTACATTAGATTAAATGATCTATCTTAGTACAGTACTCATGCATTCTTGAAATCTAAAAAACTATTGGATATTATCATTTTGTATAAATATTCATCTGTTGCATAAATATTTTTGTGTGTGAAAAATGATACATTTTTTGTTTGTGATGCAGAAACATCCTGTTTGCGACAGATGGCCGATTTCATTCTTCTTTCTCACAGGGCTGCAGAGAAATCATCTCTGTTCTCATGAAGGACTGCTGCTGCCCTCTTGTGTCCTGTACACAATAGACCAGAAACTGAAGCTTACGAAAACAAGAACACTTACCATATTACCACAAACTCCTTGAACTTTTATGCTTTTCCATGTTTATATAAAAACTTACATACAGCAATGGCACAGTGACAGAAATTACACCAAAAATTCATCTTTTAGTGTCTTATTACATATTTATTTATTATGCATTTAATAAATAATGTGAAGTATGATTTATTTATTTAGGTGTAAAGGCGTGAATAATGACTAAGGTTTTTAATGTTTCCTATGCATATTTTTATTTATTTATTTTTGTGTAGGAATGTATTTTTATTTATAATTTCAATGGAAAATGGCACTGCTACTCTGACCCTCCTGATGACTGTCCCAAGAATAAAGCTTCCCACTTCTTGAAGATCAGGAATATAAACCGGTAGATCAGAAAATAACCTGGTGTGAGCACAATCCTGAAAATTTCCACATCCAATGTAGAACCTGAAAACACACATAGAAGGCAAATAAATTGTGATGTATTGCAGAGTATTTATGGGCCAAATACTCCTTCCGGGTGTTTTACAATTGTTTATTTATTTATAAAAAAATAATAATAATTCTATAGTATACAGTTCATACTACAATACGTATGAAAACATGAGACACGAACAAAAAGCCAAAATAAAAATTATAATAAAATGTATACCAAATACACATACAGCTGGGTGACTAACTTGTATTGTGTCTGCTGAAAACCATAATGATTTATTTTTATATAATATATTGTAATTATTCCAAATTAGGTACCTATGGTGAGAAAATATATGATTATACAATACAGACCAAGCCAGCAACATATGTTTATGAAAGCAGGATAAGCTTAAAGGAATTTGATACATTTTGTAATTGCAAATAAAGACAAATCCAAGACCACCTAATAAAAAAAAAAAAAAAAAAAAAATTAGTTCTCTCTTCAAAAGCAGTTCAATCAGTGTACTGTTTGAGTACATGAATTACTCCAGGATATTGGTTTGTTTTATCTCAGAGGGAGTGTCAGACACATTCAAAAAATGAACAGCTTAAGTCATTTGTGGATTAATGCATATTGCAGACGCAAACCGTTTAAAAAGATTCAGTTTGATTTGATGAACTGGTTCAAAAAGATCTGGTTACATCGAATGATTTGTGCGCGAACCGGATATCACAAACTGCTTTGTTTTGAACTCTCTCACACAACAGACATGGAAGAGAAGACAATGCTGAATGAAGTTGTAGTTTTTGCTATTTTTGGACCAAAATGTATTTTCGATGCTTCAAAAAATTCTAACTGACTCTCTGATGTCACATGGACTTCTTTGATGATGTTTTTCTTACCTTTCTGGACATGGACAGTATACCGTACACACAGCTTCAATGGAGGGACTGAGAGCTCTCTGACTAAATCTAAAATATCTTAAACCGTGTTCCAAAGATAAATGGAGTTCTCAGGGGTTTGGAACGACATGACGGTGAGTTATTAATGACATAATTTGGATTTTTGGGTGAACTATCCCTTTAATGTCTGTTTACCATGATATTTGATGGGTGATGGGCTGCTGCTGGCCTCTAGTGTTTACTTGATAGAAGAACAAGACATTCATTCTTTAATTGGCCAAGAAAAAAACAAGACATTGCACTATTACAGCTCTTCTGACACTAATACAGATAGTGTAAATGTAAATTGGGCCACCATTGTGGACAGTCGTGTGCAGTGGAACATTTGGGACAAAACCAAACTTAAAAACACTAGGTTTGAACCCTTATATTTTCAGTTTAATGAAAGCACACTAACTGCAGACGTTTTTAACATCTCTATTTGACTTGTGGTATAATCAGACTGTTCAGACGTTTTGCACAAAATTAAAATAACAACAGAAAAATAAGCATCTATTAGTATTTATTATAGTATATTAGTATATTATATTATAGTATAGTAGTATATTATAACCGGTGCCAACATTATGGGATCACGCGACATACTGTTTAAATTACTGCAATATAGTCAGCTAGTATTCTAACGCTTCAAAATCAGATGTTTCTGAAGGGCGCTCTTTTGTCTTAATTATGAAAAATATTAGAGGAAAAAAAAAATCTTTGCTCAGTTAAATGTAAAATGAATTTGTTTGTCTTCACTGTATTCGTCACACACTTTAATGCGCAGACCTGCAGATTATCTTTAGATCATGGTCAGGAAACAATCCAGCTGTAATGGAAAATAGTTTTTTGAATGAACAGTAGAGGAGAGTCAAGTTCCGTGATTCGTGAAATCCACCAGTGTGCTGAGTGCACTTTGTGTCACTCTGCTGCCCTCTTGAGGAATGTAAGAAAATAAATAAGTATTATATGAAATCACAAATAAAATGTTTTGCATGATCATAAACCTTTTAAAGTATTTTTAAGATGCAGTTATTTTTAAATATAAATAATCATGTATTTACTGTTCCTTAATCATCATACAGGCTCTCTCTGTCTGTACTTCCCTGGAATGTTCTATCCAATAAGAAAATAAAAACATATTTATTTTAGGCATATTTACATTTATATTTAAATATTTATATATATTTTTAAATATAATTATTTAGATTTTGTAATGTTTTTCAGGTCATTGATGTGTCTAACTTTTATTTCTGTTTTAGGTCCAGATCTATAAGTTTTCAAAAATAAATTAAAACTGATTAATATTGAATCTGTTTTTGTTGAAAATGATGTGAAAGTTTTAACAGATGAAACCAACATAAATAAAATGACCTGCATTTTAAACTAAATTTTATGATTTTTTTTTATTTTTTAAAAATCTTTTTTATCATTGAAGACACCTTTGTTTCACTGTTTATTTTTCGCGTTTTCTTGTCAAAAGCCAAACTTCTTTTGCAGAACTTCACCCCACTTCTATTTGTCATTTTGGTCCTTCTACTTCTAATTTCCTCCTCTCTCTCTCTCTCTCTCTCTCTCTCTCTCTTTCTCTCTCTCTGGCCTAGATGCCTGGATTCTACCACTCTCTATGGCTGTTTGTTCCTCAAGGGATCTTATTAGAAAACACTCATGTATTATAGCACCTGTTAAAACCCTCGCCGTGCTCTCTCATAACCTCGGCACTGCTGTGGAAATGGCCTCTACTTTCATCAGCTTAATGGTAACCAGCAGAGCAAAGAGTTAAACACACACACACACACACAACCAAACTTTAAACTATTTAATATAATCAAAATAACTCAAAAAACTATTTTTTATCACATCAAAGACAAAAAAATGGCATGCTATACTATGTAGGTACAATGAGTTCTGTTTGATGTACGAGAGCAGAGCTTTTTTTATTTAATAATGTTTTTTTGATTGCTAAATAAGTGTAACTGTGCTGTCATTCCTTAAAATAAATACTGCTTGAAATAGTGTTATCTGTTGAAATTACATTTGCACACTTTTAAATGTGACTAAAGTGTCTCAAAAGTATTTTTTTAAAAATATATATTTTCACCGGCTGTGTGAACTCAATCTATCCACTAAACACCCTTCTCCCTTATTACTTTAAACATAACCAGTACACTTTTTATCCCTAATCTGGCTTTGTGCAGCTACTGCAGTATTGTTTATAGACATCATTCCTTTAGAGAAATAAATGAAATTGATGGTGAAAGGCCATCAAGGCCCCCCACCTTCACTCAATGATGGGGGGTGGCTGTTTCACACCTCTCATTTTGATGTATATTGCCCAAGCTTCAAATACGCGCCCAGATGATGTTTTATCTTCTGGAGGTTCATAATTCATCATTATCAGATCCAATTATGGGCAGCAAAGCACAATGCAATATCCCTCTACATAAGCTAGAACAAATAAACACCCCCATCAACCCATATTTTCTTCCTGGCTCTTTATTTTCTTCTTCGGCTCTCTCTCTGCAGCTCTTTTTGCTCTCTAGCACTGATTAATAAATGTAATTAAATTAAGGCATGAAACACATTCATAACAGGAGTCTAGTTGTAATTACCACAAGCAGTATTCAATCTGTGTGCAATAAAGTAGAACCCATGAAGACTTAATTAGACTCAAACATGTTTACAAGCAGCCATTTGCAGGGTGCTAGCCCTGCCCACACAGTCACATGAGAATTTCTTGATTTCGGTAATAATAGAAACAAGATAAAGATGAGATACAAGGAACTATTCTTTAGACATTAAGGTCAGGGACTGTTTACTGCATGACAGCGTGTTTCTCAGTCATGGCTTTATTATTGGGAAATACCAGTTCTACTAGAGAAAGTGTAACAGTCGATTTGGATCATGTGAGCCTTGATAACCAATCAAGTTACAGCATTAATGTTTCTGCTGATACCCCTGGGTTCCATTCAGAAGGGCTCATCCCTATGCCCTGATCCCTTCAGAGGGTTTACCCTCCACAGTGAGAGCTCTGAAGGGTTGAAGGATGTAGGGGATCAAACAACTGTTTCCTGAACTTCCCTTCTGCGTCATCATCACGTGCCTCATGGAGGTGCCGTCATCATGCAAAGAATCTGCGCAAAGGATCATGGGAGCCTGAAGTGTCCATCAGTTGTACCCTTCGATATCCTTCATTCTGAAGGACCCTTTGAAGTGGCCAGTTTTAACCACTTCAGTTTGGAATGACCCTTCAATATGGTGCCCATGATTTTTTGCACTACGAGGGCGATATCAAAGTCATGTCACTCGGTGGCCATCTTTGAAACGCCTCTCTGGCATCCAAGTGCAGAATGGGCAAACATCAAAGTCTTTAAAACTGTTCACTGAGTTTAGGATTAAATTTCATATTTGAAATCATCAAAGAAATCTGAGAACAACTGTGTTATAGATGCTGTTACTTTTGCTCAAATAGCGTTATAAAAAGCTTATTTCTCAGGCTAGATCAGCCAGTGCACACGCGCAGTCCTAAGAGCACGTCTTAGAGAGCTGACTGTTTCTATAGCAACCGAGACTTCTAACGGCAGCTGCAGTGACGCGCTGACTTTACCGATTAGCGATTGGCGCTTTCATTCAGAAGGCGGGGCTCCCTGTGATTGAGCGGCCATATTGAACGTTACATTTTTCTCCGTTCAAAACTATACGAGTGACACGTCTTCACACAACTGTCTATCACTTCTCTTATAAAATAGGGTGTGCACAAATAGCCGAATATATTCGCTCTCTATTTGTAAAAATAAAAATACTACTCAGATATTACTGCAAGCTGCTTTGCTAGCCCTAAATGCAGGTAATCCATGATAAATATAAACAGTTATAACTAAAAACAGTGGATGACACTTTTGAACGTGTTAACAAGTTGATAGTATTTGATCACAGAATGCCTTTGTGAAGTTTGGAAATATTTGATCAAAATTCTTACTAATTTATCTTACAAAATGGACTTACTTTTGAACAGTGAAACTGTGCTATCACAATATCAACAACACGATGAGAAATCTGAAATGAAATCTAACCATAAGTTGACTGAGGAAAGACAGATGTCCATCACTGCATTCAGGACTGAAGGTAAAAGTAGCTGCACCTCGAGTGAGAGTTTCCGCTAAGCGCTAACTGTCAAACGCATTCACGAAAGAATATGCTAGTCTTGTGAGAACTAAGTTTTGTTTACACAGCAAAGTTAAACCAAACTCCTCTTCAAAATCCTCCAACATTTTTTTTTTTAATTCTCGTTTTGTACTTCCGATTCATGTTTTTTTTTTTTTTTTTTTTTGCTATCTCCTCTATGCTTCCATGTTCAACATGTTCATTCGCTACCAATATTAAGTGAGAACCAAGCTTTATATTTTTTTTTAATATAACTCTGATTGTATTCATCTGAAAAAAGAAAGACATGTACAGAATGGCTTGAGGGTGAGTAAACCATAGGAGAATTTTCATTTTTGGGTGAACTGTGCCTTAAGTTAAGATTAATAGCTGAGTGAAAAGCAGCAAAAAATTATTAAAAAAGATAACTTGACAGGAACCTTGTAAATTTAGACAATTCCAGTGATAAGTACTTTATTACAAATTGTAGCAGTCTTTACAACAGAGGTTTATAACTCTATGGAATAAATTGGAGCTAGAGGAGGATTAGAGGATTGCTCTGAAAGGAACTTAATTGCATCACATTGCCATGTGGTTCACCAATCACAAAAACTCCAGAAAGATCACAGGATGCACCCTTTTCTGCTCAGCCAACCTTCCCCTATCTCTGATAAGGAGTGTCATTTGTGTTTCAGTGGTTCACATCAGCCTGCTTTAGTAAAAGTTTGATCTTAAATCAGTGGAAAACTGTATAGTTAAATGCACAGTACGGTCAGCCGTGACTTTGCCAGCTGATGGGGTATTTCCTGGATCAAAAGCTTTTCATTCTCTCCGGTCTTTTTGCTCCATCTTCTTGCTTCGTAGCTGGAGGCATCACTCGATCAAAAGATGAGGGGCTGATACAGAAAGAGTGTTCATGGCAAATCAAGGTCAGATGCAGGCTCTCAAAGGCAAAAATACAACGCTTTCACAGATCAGCTAGTGATTAAAGAAGTAGTTCAGCCAAATTATGAAACTTCGATTAATATTATCTCACCCTCATTTTGTTTACAAACTTTCTTTTTACTATACAAGAAGTACTATACAACAGAGTGACCGAGAAAAAAACATATGTATAAATGAAGAATACAATTGTATTCGATTTGTGTTTTCTAAATGCATTCAATAGCTTTGTTAGGTAACCAGAACATATTTGAACAACTATATTGTGTGCTGCATGTGATATGTCAGCACTCAAGTTTACAATGTTAACGAAGGAAAGGGAAGATTATTTGTGCCTAATGTTTTAAATTTTGTTGTGTTCCTCACCCAAAGCTGTCATATAACTTCTGGAATACAATTGTAGGGGCTATCTTTATATTTCTTTTTTGTCCTTTATCAGATTTGTCAGCTGTGATTTGTATTAGAATCTTATCCTACACACTTCCATGCTTCTTTTCTTTTTGGGATACACACACAGGGTCTAAATTGTTTTATAGAGGTATATTTTTTCGGGAGTGACTCTCATCCTGATTTAGCAGAATAGCCAGTGCTGGAGATAAATGTATGGCTTGAGATACAGGAGTGAGTGGTTGAATTTTGTGCAAGGCGTATCGGTGTGAGTCCAGTTGTTTTGGTTGTTCAATAAGTCTGCAGGAATTGAAAAGTATCAGGTTAGACAATCTGCAGAATTACTTTTGTAAAATCTTCTGGGTGTGGGACTATGAGATTGTCACCACAGATGCTGCTTGCTTCTGAATTCAGGTGTTATGAAGGTTGCACTGATATGTTGGAGACATTTTAAAAGTTAAAGACCCCTGTTACTTTCCCCAAATTCTCTCAGAGTTTGGTGTTTCAACAAAATTATCAACAAAATTATTTATTATAATAATAATCTACTATTTTCTCAAGTTCATTTACAGTAGTGTTACACTTCTTTTCCCGCCTTCCCGAGCATTTAACTCAAAATAATGAGTCCTGTGATTTCAGTATCTTCTGGATGTGGTGTCCAACACCTGTCTTTTTAAATAACTAACATTATCTCTGCAGTAAAGATGCTGTTAAAAGATGTTTATCATTTATTACATGCGCTTGCTGATTATAATGATCCTAATAGCAGTGATTGTTCCCTCTTTAATGGATCTCCCCTGTTGTTTTTCATCTTCTCCTGTCTATTACAGTAGTTCATTAAGAATTCCTTACTGCAGCTTAAACCACAAATCACCTCCTCTATGTGCCCTGGTCTGCGTTTACTCCGGATGCGGGATTGATTCATAAAGCTATGTGGTCTTACAGTGTTTACCCCCTTAACATAACGCAAAATCAAAGCGATTACTTTGTGCTGCGGGTAGTTGTGAAACTTTGTGCTGCGGGTAGTTGTGAAATATTCATTTATGATTTATGCCTTCTTGTACATAGGCATTATGGACAAACCGCATACAAACATGTCACAGTTCAACCCAAAATAAAAGGAAATGCACAAAGTGATGTATTATTTAGAAAATATAGCCCAGTTATTGGAGCATTATGATTGATTGATTGATTGATTGATTTATGCATGCATTGTAACATGAATTTAATGACCTCATTTTCAATTTCCCTCATTATTGTGAGATGGCAGGATGTGCGCTTCAGCTTTTTTTTGTAATTTATTGATTCTCATTATTTTTCCATTTATATATCCCATATAGCTAATGAAAATGTGGTTAGTTTGAAATGCATCGCAATGCATTAGAATAATGAGGTGAAATATTCTTAATTCTGATGAAAATGTCACAATGCTTAAAATAGGGTTAAATGTTAAATTACTCATTACACTTTGTGTTAGATGTACTTGACAGATTTAGTGAGAAAGGCATGCGACCTTGTTTTAATACAATTTGTATAGATAAAATACATTTAATATAATTACATTTATTTTGTGTATATGTGTATGACTTGTATCCAGGAATAGTATTAAACATGATGCAGCATTATGCAGGGTTACATGGACCTAAAGTATTTAGTAGAGACAGTAACCATAGAAACAGGGCCTTCTCAGTATTCCAGTTTTGTCATTTCTCACAATATTCTTTATATTATATACATTTGCATAATTCTATTTTCAGAACTTTTGATTATAACCTTTCTTTGAGCTTTCAAGCTTTGTTTATCACACTTGACCTAGCCTTCATCTGGAACACATTAGTAACCACCTAGCAATGCAAGAACAACTACCAGTGCTTTAAGTGGGCCAGTAAGCACCAGTACTCAGTACCGCCACTTCCAAATATAGGCCTTGAGCGTCCTGCCACCTCTCCATGCGCCCAGATTTTAGCGTACCGGTAAGTTGATTTGGACATCTGTTTTGATAGAGGTTTTAATCCTTTGCCTGCGCTGCCGCTTTTCAGAGCTTCTTCCAGGTTCGGAGTATGGAGCATGAATCATTTGAACCAGTTTGGGAGTTAGAAGCAGGATCGCAAATCATTTGAGTCAGTTCGGGAGTTCGAAGCGGGATCGTGAATCATTTGAGTCAGTTTGGGGATAGCAAATCATTTGAATCAGTTCGGGAGTTCGGAGCGGCTTAGCGGATCATTTGAATCAGTTCGAGGAATCGGAGCGGGTTCGCGAATCATTTGAGTCAGGTCGGGAGTTCGTAGCGGGTTCGCGAATCATTTGAGTCAGTTCGGGAGTTCGTAGTGGATTCGCGAATCAATTGAGTCAATTTGGGGATCGCGAATCATTTGAGTCATTTTGGGAGTTCGGAGCGGGATCGCGAATCATTTGAGTCAGTTTGGGGATCGCAAATCATTTGAATCAGTTCGGGAGTTCGGAACGGCTTCGCGGTTCATTTGAATCAATTCGAGAGGTCGGAGCGGGTTCGCGATTCATTTGAGTCAGTTTGGGGATCGCAAATCATTTGAATCAATTCGAGAGTTCGTAGCGGGGCTCGCGAATCATTTGAGTCAGTTCGGCAGTTATTAAAAATCCTTTTGCACATTTTATTTATGTTCAGTAGTTCCTTCTAGCTCAAGCAAATCCACAAACTAATAAAAGGATTTATTATTAAGGTCGCCTGTTGACTGCCTATATAAAACCCCTATAATAGAGTACCAGATAGAGTACTCTTTTGGGCCACTTAAAGCACTGAGCAAAACCTATGTTCAAATTACATGAGAAATAGTTTTTTGTTTGTTTGTTTTTTTTTTTTTTTTTGTATCAAGGTGGTCAGTTTAGGTCTGCAGTTGGACTTTTTGTTATTTGATGCTGTTGTTCAAAATGTTTACTCTGTGCAGTTTGAGGACAATTTCAGACTCAAGTCTAGGGAACATTTGAATCATTATAAACTTACACCCTGCATTTTCTGAAATGATCTATGACAAAGCAAATGCACATCACTGACCCAAACCTAAAAACACAGCCATCTCCCAAGAGAATGATTCCATCACTGTCAGCATCCACTCTGTCATTATCATGAGATTCACCTTTTAAAAAAAAACCAGTATGCTGTCTATAAATATTCAGTCTCTTAAATGTTCTGTTGGAACAGTGATCAATAGTGCATTTAGAAATGGAATGAGTTTTTTTGCAGATCTCTCCAATTTCACTCCAGTAGTTCTGTGACAGTTCAGAGAGTGTGATATTACCTGCCAGAGTGTTCAAGAACGCAGCACAAGGCCAGAAGCAGGTTCACGTTAAATAGCTGCACTCTTATGTTTTTCACAGCTCTCTGAATTTCAATTAATTCTCAAGCTCTTAATGGATCTGTTGCTACAGTTATATTCAAAGACAGAAGAACAGAAAAGAAACCAAATGCTATCTTGTGGCCAGCCATGCTGGGGAGAAACGTGGCTTTCATTCAGTTTTCCACCCTCCTGTCCTCGAATCTATTTCACAGCTTCATCTCAGAGTGACAGCAGAATGCTGAAATGAAGGCGTCTGATCGATTGCCTAGCAGAGACGCTCATGGTAAATAACAGCAGCTTAAAACGCCACTGACAGGAACCTGTTTAAAAAGCTATTAGACTTGTTTCCAACTCTTTCTGAAATAATACAATAGAGAAGAGAATGCGTAATGAAATAACAGCTCTGTAATCCAATTGCACTGCAGATCCAATCACATTTATAAAGTCATCAGAGGTTCAGTGGATTCACAGTCTTTCTCTCTGTCTCCAAACACTCCTTTTAATCTCCCTGAGTGATTCCAGAACGTTCTAGCACACAATCCTCTTTGAAGAGGAACACGGTACTTTCTGACCCCTCCATCCCCTGCTATCTCTGTATCCCAAGGGCTCAATGTATCCTAATAAATGTTGTGCTTGCACTGAATTACAGGCAATATCACTGCAACTTTTCTTCATTTTGACCACCATTACAGCAGTTCTAACTGGGGTCTTTGGTTTTCCCTGATCAAATCAGATGCCTCGTCGACCCCAGGCCAGAGAGAACCGACTTTGACATACTTCAAGTAAACACGGCACGATGTAAGAAAGATGCATTTTGGTCGCTTTGAAGGTCCAAGACCTGCCCGAGAGGCCATGTGACTGACAGGTAAAGCAACCAATCACATTTAGTTTTGCGCCGCATCATGTTTAAGGGTGTGGAAAAGTTTCCACAATAAAATACTGGTGTGTAAAACTCTTAGGCATATTTTAACAAAACATACTTCCAGTAGCTGATTCAGAAGCGCCAGATTGTCTTAGCAAAGTCAGAATTGCCTCCTCTCCTAACTTCATGAAACAGTCGTGCATAAAATGCATCACTGTTGTGTAATCTTATAGATTCCTAAATGCATCTACATTCAGAAGGATGTATCAGGACACTCCTAGATACACACAGCATCTCCCTGACACAGCTGCTTCAACACTAACTGTGTTACTGAAACCATGCCTTCTTTCTTTGAGTGAACATTTCGGTGACATTACGCAAATATTGCCACATAGTGACGTAGACATGTGGGAGCGTGTTTAAATGAGACAATTTGGGGGGCGTGGCAGTGTCTTAATTTTGATAAAGAATTTGAGGCTTTAGTCTTTGCAACTTTACAGATCTCCTTTATGCACCAAGAGCTTGTAACACTCCAAAGAGAAAGTAAAAATGTAAATCGCATCACACGACCCCTTTAAGACTTTTGAAAATCCAGCATTTAGTTGATCCTGATAAGTGCTCATAGTCACAGTTGTAAACACGATGCCTTTTTTCTTTCACGAGGGGTTTGCCATCACAGCATCTTTGTTTCGTGGCAGAATGTTAAAAAACGCGACACACGCGTCTTCCGAGAATCGTGTATGATTCAACCAGTCTGATGGTGACTTTGAAACTCCTGAAATGTTGCCAGTTTTGTGTGCCGTATGCATCAAATGTTTAGCTGCGATGTCTGAGGCTGAGACAGCCATGACTGAAATTCTTTAAAACAGTCTCTTTGGAGCTTGGCAGCCTGTGGTTACTTTATGATGATGCATTTGTTTTTAGCATATTATGAAGAATCAATTTTTTTGCTTACACAACACTGTTTAAATATACCAGTCCATACATTCTCCTTTGCACAACCGTATTCATCATATCACACATCTTTCTTGTTCATTTCTCATTTAGCCTTTAGCCGTTTTGTTTCTTTTAAGATGATGTGATGCTGAATGCAGAGTTGACGTTTGAGGTCAGTTGTGGTGACATAAGATTATTGAGAAGAATGCTTGATTTATTTTCTAAGTTTACAGAAATATCATCCTCAGTTTCTTGATGATGATGAATTATTAGAATTATTGATGAATTATGCATTTTGATGAATTATAAGATTCATAGATTTTTCCTGAATATTTTTTTATTTTACTCTTTAGTGAAGTGAAGTGAAGTGACGTGACATTCAGCCAAGTATGGTGACCCATACTCAGAATTTGTGCTCTGCATTTAACCCATCCGAAGTGCACACACACAGAGCAGTGAACACACACACACACACACACACCCGGAGCAGTGGGCAGCCATTTATGCTGCGGCGCCCGGGGAGCAGTTGGGGGTTCAGTGCCTTGCTCAAGGGCACCTAAGGCCTGGTTCACACGGGACGATTTTAAAATTGTCGGCAGATTTTCCAAACCTGAGAGACCCCACACACGGCGATAAAAAATCACGGGTCTAACAGTTTTGGTCGCTCCGTGTGTGGTGTGCAGCCACACAGCAATATCAACACATCACACATGAACCGATTTGACTCCCGAGCATTCCCAGGTCAGACGGGAAATCTCGCAAAATCCCTCGAGATCAAACGTGACTTTAGAGTAAACAATCATGGCGGACAAAGAGGATGCAGTGGCCATTGTTTGTGCTTTGTTTTTAACGGGGAAAAAAACATAAGAAAAATAAGAAAAGGCGATGGTCAAAGAGGTGGAGACGACGCGAGCATGGACTATACTTGCTATATCATGATATGGAGATAAGTTGTTGTTTTATCTCATAGAAATGTTGTTACGTACTACACAGATTAATAACCGTTGAAATAAACGTTCATATATTCGTTTCCATGTACTCTGGTGGACTGCAGTTGTGGATGTAGTTATGCCCATCGACTTTATTTGTATTTGTTATATTATATACGCCGGCTGTTTTGATTTTGTTTCCCGGTACTATCACTGCCTCGTCACCTCGCTTTCTGATTGGCTACACGCCACAGTCCACAGGCTGCGTGATTGTTTGTCCTCGGGGGACACCACACACGAGAAGAAATCGGGCAAAATAAATCCAACATGTTGGATATCCCCGATTTGAGATCGGAGCGGTCCCGACATTCTTCCGAGCAGAGGAGATTAGTCTTAACACACCACACACGGCAGGAATATTTGATCAGATTATTTTACGATAATCGGAGCATCCTAAGATTGTCGGAAGGGCTGAATCGGGGCTAAAATCGGCCCAATTATCCTGCCGTGTGAACCAGCCTTAAGTCGTGGTATTGAGGGTGGAGAGAGAACTGTACATGCACTCCCCCCACCTACAATTCCGTCCTGCCCGAGACTAGAACCCACAACCTTTCGATTGGGAGTCCGATTCTCTAACCATTGACTTTTATCATTTGTTGTTTAAGTTTTCAGGAATAAATGTATCTGTCTAGATTTCAGCTTTCCCTAATCAGGAATAGCAGACCAAGGTTTCAATACCAGGTAGTGTATTCAAAATTTCAGTAGCCAACCAGTAAAATTTCACGGTTCTCATCATCATTTTCGCTACCATAAAAAAAAAAAAAAAAAAATTACACACACACACACACACACACACACACACACACACACACACACACACACACACACACACACACACACACACACACACACACACACACACACACATATATTAGTGGTGGGCCGTTATCGGCGTTAACGTACTGCGTTAACACGAGACTCTCATCAGGCGATAAAAAAAATATATCCATTAATCTATTCTCAAAGTTGGGTTGGGAGCTGGGTCTATTCTAAGCAAGTTATGATGACTTTCACCTTGATATTTTAATTTTATATAACCTACTGGCTGAGGCCAGCCTAAAAAGATGCTCAGGACAGTTGACGGGCAACTGCTGGGCATTGTCACGAAAGCTCATCTTTTTCACATGTTTTTACGCCTTACAGCTTGTCGATTTAAACATTAAAGCATCCAAACACAAGACGCGGAAAATCTGAACGGAGTAGCTGGTGACTCGCGCGCTCTGTTCGGTGCGGAGAGAGAGAGAGAGAGCCGCGTATCTTATTGGATGTTTTCATAGTGTCATAGTGTCAATGAACTCAGTTAACTCCTCATGGTGTGACCCAATATTTCAACAGGAGTCATTTTCTCAAATAAGATACCAAAAAGAGATATATGCTGTGTTCTGGGATTCCTAAGAAGATTGTCTCAGATTGTCTCGGTCCACTGTAATGACTGTAATCTGCCATTGATACGAAATATAAAACGGCCATAGTGATAGCCAATTTTCACCTCTTGCTTTGTCTCCATGCTGACTGAGAGCTCTCCAGACATAATCTGCCAGCCTGCTTCTGAAAAATGCCCCAGTAGGGTCTCTGTAGGTCTTGTGTCGCACGGAACGTTGGAAATTGGTTTCTGTCCATTGGAAACTGAGCAATTTATGCTGCTTGGTCCTCTGCCCGTCTGAGAAATTGTACTAATTTCACGCCTTTCCTGAGTGAGTCAGTGTCTTTCCTCAACATGCATCAACATAACTGTTCTCCATTACCCAAGCACTTAAAGAGACAAGATTCTGAATGTACGGGAGTAAATTAGAGGTGAGAAAGGAATAATAAGGCTCTTTGCCGCTCGATCCCACAGCATTTCTCAACACGTCTCTGTGATCTTGATCTAATCTGTAGTGACTCTCACATGGAGACACTCTTACTGCTCTCAGGGAGAACACTGAAATCATTTTAAAGAAAGCTTCGGTAGCTGCCTGTTGTGTTTAATGGAAGGAGGTTGTGTTTGAAATGGAACTATATGCTGCCAGGTTATTTACATTAGTAAGCCGCATTGATTGAATAAATTGATATTTAAGCACAAGTCTACACTTAAAAGGATAGTTCATCCAAAAGTAAAATTATGTCATCATTTGCTCGCTTTCAAGTTGTTCTGCTGAACACATAAGAAGATATGATTTTAGTCATACATTGATCAAAAGTGGTAAAATTTTTATTTTTGTATTTTTTTTACATTGTTCCAGAATATTATATTTAAAATACATTTTGTTTGTGGAACCTTTTATTTCTATAAAATATAAAGTGGCAACTGTTTTAACATTGATAATATTAAGAAATGTTTCTTGAGCAGCAAATCAGCATATTAGAATGATTTCTAAAGGATCATGTGTACATGGGCAAAGTTACTTTTAAAAGCAATGCAGTACAATATTCCATAAAAAAAGTAACTTAATTGTGTTTTTTTTTTTATGGAAAGTAATTCATTACATTATTTTTGCATTACTTTTTGTATGCCTTCGGCTGAAGGAAGTGCCTCTGCTTCTGTTCCTCGCTCCCACTTTCTCTCTCTTTACGGGCAGGAGTTACTGTATTAGTTACTTGAAAAAGTATTCTGATTATATAACTTGCATTATCTGTAGTACAATGTTCATGTGACACTATAGACTGGAGTAATGATGCTGAAAATTCAGCTTTGCATCACAGGAAAGAATTACATTTCAAAATATATTCAAATAGAAAGTAGTTGTATTAATTTTTTATGATTTTTCTTCATATTTGTTTGTGTGTATTTTTTGATCAAACAAATGAAGCCTTAAAAACATTACATAAAAAAAAAAAAAAAAAAAAAAGTGCTTATTGCACTTGGCTTTTATTTGACCTAAATTGAACATATCTTAGGTAATCTCTGTGGGCTTCTGCAAGTTTTTCAAAGCCCTGAGAGACTGAGTGCGTCTCAGAGGGATATGATGATGGATAACCGTCCATCAAAATGTAAATATTCATTACTCACCTAGCACAGAAGACTGTTACCATGACAGCACAGGGATGTGGGCTCTCCAAAAGCTAGTCTTGACAGCCTTGAAAGCCCACAAGTACTAATGCCAAAAGAGAGATGTCAAGTGGGTACAGAATTTTACACAAAGCCATCAGGTTGGCAGGGCAGATCCAGTGAAAGTTTGTATAATGTGAATTCACCAACCTTGCTCAAATGCAATGGCTCGTCTTTAACTTAAGATTCCTGCACACTAAAGCATAAAGAAAGAGGCTTTTTATCACACAAAATACACTGCTAAATGCGTCAAACCCTGTGAACTTGAAGGCATTTATGCCATACCAATAGTCATGTTTCAAGGGCTCTTCCAGTACTGTAGGTGGTTTTGCTGTGCAGCCCTCTATTAATATGCTTTGAGCTAGCATAGGAAAAATTGCATTTGTAATGATTACTCCTGGTATTATCAACAAAGCTTATTTGCATACAGTTTTATTTAACAAGGTTTGATTTAAAAATAATCTAAGCTATTTGATTTGCCAGTATTTTAGTCTTTTTAAAATATGTTTATAGTTTTTTTTTGTTGTCGTTGTTTTTGACTTTGCTACTAAAATGTGTATATTTTGCTTTGTTTTCTCTCTGTGAAATAATCCATATGTAATCATGTTGGATGAGCAGAAATTCTGATCAGAGAAGCAGTGTCTGAAATCGCATACCTTCTAGAAGAACGCAGAATTTCTCCAGGTCTTAAAAACTCTTAACTCGACCTCCAACAAATTAAGGCCTTAAAAGGTGTTAAACTGGAGATGAAAGTCTTACAGTAAGTCGTAGCATTAAACATTGCTTGCACTGAAAAAATAAAACGAAAATGACCTTTCCCTTTTCTTAAATTAAGCCGACTGGCAGATAGTTGTTCTTGTTTTAATCATAAACTCTTCATGTAGACACATTTCTCATAAAAGAAGACTTATGTCATTTTACTTCTCAAGTAAATGTATCTTGGTTTAAGAATCTTTAGACATTTGCACTGGAAAACAAGGCTATTGTTTGTGGAAACTTGTAGGCAAGTATTTGGACAAAGGGAAAGGGTTTTCTTCTGTATTTTTGTATGACTATTCAAACGGTTTTCTCATTTCTGCATTGTGTATGAGGTTTTGACATCAAATGAGTGTTCAACTTTGATTCAGACCGTTTTGTGTGACTTCCTATGAAGACTTTGACAGCTGTGGGTCTGTTCAGCATGTTGTCTTCCTCAAAGCTCCTTTAGGCTCCTTTCAAATACAGAAACTAAATGAAACAAGACATTTAAAGAGACAAATGGAAAGCCAGCTGCATACATAGAAAATACACAGGCTCATGGGGATACCCTGATTATGGTCTGAAAGAAAAAGTGAGGAGATAAATAAAAGCAAAGAGGCTGTCAGAGGAAGAAACGAGTGTTTAGTTGTGCTTCAGGGTTTACAACACAGAAGACAATCTAGTGTTGTAGTATAAAGGAATAAGAACATACAAACAAAACACTATTTTAATTTTAATTTTTTAAATAAGATTTATGTGTATTTTTTTCAAGCACTTTGTGAGAATTTGTGATTATCGTTGCAATTATGAACACATTTTATGATGTTGGTCTCGTCTAAACTCTAGGAGACACATTTTTACCTTGCTGTTGAGATATTACAGAGATCCAGTTTTTGATTTTCTTTTCTTTCCTACAGGCTATATTTGCTGTGTTTATGATGCAGATATCTGCTGTGATTATCATATAATCACCTGCACAGGGATCAAAATAAGACCCAATAGCCAATAAGTTTAGCTAGGAGTCTTTAATTTGGAGACAATTTAATCAGTCCTGGAAATTATTATTCCCGCTGTTTCTTGTAATCACGTCATGAATTATTTTAGTGAAGCCCAAGTGAAAGTTTACAAATGTTGATGTATAGACCAAACGTTACTTCAGAACTACTTTATAAGATTGTTGAATGCAGCAGCTGTCTTGACAAGTAAGTGAATAAATTATAATGCAGAGGTCAATAATCAGCAAAAGTAAATCATTTCTTATTTGAAATGCAAATTTCTTACAATGAACAGTCTGTGGCACACAGATGATTTAATTTAACCTTACTACTTTTCATTTCTTTTGTAGCTGCCAACCTAAAAAAAACTTTCAGAGACTGAATTGATATGTAGAGCTGTTGGAACTTTATAACCCCATGCACTTTAGAGAATTCTGAAACTTTAGTATATTACAGGACATTTTCTACATGTAAATGATTTCTAAAGAATGATTAAAGGTAATTAGGTAGCCTTCAGTAAAAAGCTTTAGTGATTGAGGTGCCTCTTAAAAGCAGGATCAATTGTGGAAATCACTTTCGGACAGAATAACAAATTAGTCTTTACCAGCGTTTATACAATTTCTGAATAATATTTTAATATTCCAAGAGGAGTTTTAAATACAGATAATGAAAAAAGAAAAAAAAAAAAAAACAGAGATATTTCAGGGCTGCCAACAACCTGATCCAATTTTATTTAATAAAGAAATTATTATTATTATTATTTTACAAAATGACTTTTTGCTTCATTTAAAAATAATTTCATTATCCAATAATGATACAAGACAGATCTGAAGTGAATTAACTAGCTCTTATATATATATATATATAAGTTTGGACACACCTTCTCATTCAAAGAGTTTTCTTTATTTTCATGACTATGAAAATTGTAGAGTCACACTGAAGGCATCAAAACTATGCATTAACACATGTGGAATTATATATGGAATTATATACATAACCAAAAAGTGTGAAACAACTGAATATATGTCATATTCTAGGTTCTTCAAAGTAGCCACCTTTTGCTTTGATTACTGCTTTGCACACTCTTGGCATTCTCTTGATGAGCTTCAAGAGGTAGTCACCTGAAATGGTCTTCCAACAGTCTTGAAGGAGTTCCCCGAGAGATGCTTAGCACTTGTTGGCCCTTTTGCCTTCTGTCTGCAGTCCAGCTCACCCCTAAACCATCTGGATTGGGTTCTGGTCCGGTGACTGTGGAGGCCAGGTCATCTGGCGCAGCACCCCATCACTCTCCTTCTTGCTCAAATAGCCCTTGATGCCTTCAGTGTGACTCGACAATTTTCATTGTAGAGTCACACTGAAGGTGTGTCCAAACTTTTGGTCTGTACTGTATGCACACACACACAGACACACACACACACAGACACACACACACACACACACACACACACACACACACACACACACACACACACACACACACACATTAATTTCCATGCATACATACAGAAAGAAAGAAAGACATACATACATACATACAGAAAAAAAGACATACAGAAAGAAATGACAAAACATTTTGAAGTCCCACCAAAACAACTCAATGGCAATTATAATCTGATCAAACAAAATCAACAAACTCATGAAGACGCAATTAAAAATAATCAAAATCCACTTGACTTCCCAATTACATATAAAGAACTGACAAACAAACTCAAATCCCAAAATGTAAGAAATCTTGTGGTCCTGACAGCATTCTAGGTGAAATGCTGAAACGCAGCACACCTGAACTGTAGAAAGCTGTGCTCAAATTATTCAACACTGTACTTAGTTAAGGCAGCTTTCCTGACATCTGGAGCCAAGGACTCATTACCCGTATTCATAAGAGTGGAAATAAATTCCCCTAATAATTTAAACCATAGAATGGTAAACTTCCTTAATGAGCACAGTATCCTGAGCCCGAGTCAGATTAGCTACCTTCCAAATCACAGATCTACTGACCGCATTTACACCCTACACACCTTTATCAGTAAACGTAAAACGTATTTATTTGTTATTTATTTTATAAATATTCTATATTTATTTGAAAAATATTTGCATGTCTTGTCTTTTTCAAAAAACATGGGATACAATTTGGCATGACAGATTATATAACAAGCTTTTACAAAATGTTGTAGGATGTAAAGTTTATGACATTATAAAAGCAGTGTATGTAAACAACAAATGTGCAATCCGAATTGGCAACAAACAGACAGAATTCCTCACCCAGAAAAGAAGAGTCCAGCAGGGCTCTAGCCTGAGTCCAATGCTGTTTAACATTTACAATAATGAATTAGCGGTGCAGTTGGAACAGTCTACAGCCCCTGGACTCACTCTACAAGACAAAAACATCAAGCTTTAGCTGTACGCAGATCATGTGGAGAGCAGAACTGGGCCCTGGCAGTAAACCTAAAAAAGAACACAGATACCAGTTCCATAGGCCGCACCACCCTAGAACACACAATGCAGTACATTTACCTTGGCATGATCATCACTGAATCTGGGAGTTTCATTCTGCCAGTGAAAGCTTTCAAAGATAAAGCTCATAAAGCTTTATACTCAATCAAGAAAAAATTCTAAAATAATGAAATACTGCTTCCTATTTGGTGTAAAATCTTCGATAGTGTGATTCAGCCCATAGCGGTGTATGGAAGTGAGGTTTTGAGTCCACTTAGCGATCAGAGCTACACTAGATGGGACAGGCATCCAACAGAAGCCCTACACACAGAATCCTATAAAATGATTCTAAAACTACAATGAACAACACCCAGTAACTGGTGTGTATATCTTAAAAGTGAATTTTGTCCTCTTTAGCTATAGCTCATGTAGCTTCACTTTTTCTTTTCACACAGCTCAGATCATTACAGACCGATTCTCCCAAGAGGGAAGAACCCTGCTGTGATCTCTCAATGCGTTCTTATATAACAACGATTAAATGCCTTTTTTCGTATTTCAAAGAACCGCACTCTAATGACATATTTTTAAAGAGAGGAGGCGTATTTTGAAATTTAATCATACAGACACAGCGGATAATTAATCCCGACAAAGTTTTCACAGAGCACCTTTTCATTTTGGATCATTAGTGTCTAACTGCATTGTAAAAACTACAACATGTCGTAATATTTAACAAAGAAATGCAAAGACGGCGCAGCCATCTGTCCCCATGACCGTAGGGACAATGCTAATGCATTAAAGCTCCGATTCGTATCGCTGTCGGTCGAGGATTAAAGAACTTCCCTGACTATTGCCTTCTGAACTGGGATGAAAGCAGCACGCGATGGTTGAGGCTGATTAATATTCGGTTTTCTTGGGGACTAAGAGGCTCAGAGAAACACAATCCCTCTTCCTGTGATTAATTAAATTGTGGGGAAAATGTGGGCCTAGCTAACGCTTCTTGTTGTCGAGTCTTGCTCTAGCTGTTTAATTCAGTGGAATTGAACAGTAAATACTAATATATGCTCAGCAAATTGGCCTGGGAGAGAGGAGATGAGGTCTGGGTTTGATTTAAAGTGATTGTGTCTGAGAGAGAGTCCGTGTGTGTGTGCTCTCAGGGCTTGCTGTTCATTAGTAAGTTTTCAAAGGGAGAGAGCTAATTGTCGCCTGCCCTGAAACAAAAGCCGCCGTGGTCCCCCACACCCTTAATGAGTTTCTGTTTGTAATGAGACACTTACTGTGTTTGGAAACGGATTTTCCACAGTCCACAGATCAATAACGCACACAACAAATACTTTATCTCATCCGTTTGCTCGCTCTTCTGCTCTCCAGCTTTCACTTGTAGGCTCATAAAAATATCTTGAACTCCAAACCCCGGCCATCTTTGCAGATCAAGCTGTTAGTTTTACATATATTTTGTCAGTGGTCACTTTAATTGTCAGCTTCAGAGTGGCCATAACAAAGTGTTGAGGACAAATGTTTTTGAGTCTTTATTTTTTGTAACTGAACTAATGAGATGAAGAAACGATTTGTAGTTTATGTTCATAGCTGGTTTATTATAAGACTATTTAGAAGTGTGAAAGTAAACTTTTGGTTAAATGTATACACAAAAAAAGAAACAATGCATTTTTAATTGCTCTGAAAAAAAAGATGCTATTTGACAGTTTATATTGTGCAACAAGAAAGATCTAATGTTTAGGTTTACATTTATGTTCCTTTTTAAATCGTATTTTATACAGACAGATCAATAAATAAACACAAATACACTACCAATGTTTTGGTCAGTAAGATTTTTTGTTAACACTTTACAATAAGGTTTAATTTGTTAGCATTAGTTAACTACATTAGCTAACATAAACTAATAATGAAAAATACTTGTAAAGTATTTATTAATCCCAGCTCATATTAATTTCAACATTTACTAATACATTTTTTTTAATCCAATCATTTATCTGCCAATATTAATTAATGGACATGAACTTAGAACAGATGTATTTTTGTTAATTAAAGTTAACAAAGACAAATGAATGTATACTGTAACAAATGAATTGCTCATTGTTAGTTAATAATAATTAATGTGCTAATTCAATGAACCTTATTGTAAAATGATACCAGATCTTATTTTATTTAATTTAAAGAAATGAATATATTTTTGTTCAGCAAGGATACAGTGATGAAAAGAGACATTGATTTATATTTAAAACAAATACTGTTCCTTTAAACTTTGCAAAAAAAAAAAAAAAAAAAAAAAAAAATTGTTATAATAGTTATAAAAAATAGCACAAACAGCTGAATATTCAGCCTTGCCATCACAGGAATTAAATGCATTTTGAAATATATTCTTCACAAGACTTTTGAATGGTGGCTTGCATAAAAATGCATTGGTTTTTAACAGACATCATAAATGGCAATATATATATATATATATATATATATATATATATATATATATATATATATATATATATATATATATATGAATATGAATTTCTTGGAATTCTCTGAATTTCTTGGAATTTCTTTGTTAAACAAAGCCAAAAAAGTAAAAAGATCTCATTCTTTGATTCTGGTCATGAAAAATAGCAAAATAGTTTTGGAAAAATAATCCATTTATAAGATACATAAATGAGTGTTGTTGCGACTATTATCTGAGCAAAACGCATGAAGGCATAGTATTGAGATATACTTGAGAAGTTCTGATAAATACCTAAACCTCTGTGAATTATGCTAAAGTGCACTTGTAGACATGATACAATCTCCTTTCACCAACATAAATGTCATGCTTTCTGGCTTACTGACAGACAGAGATGCAGCTGATCAGACGTTTTGCTCTGGAGGGACGGCAGAAACAGAGAGGCGGCCGCAGATGAATTCAAACCCTCTATGTGGTGGCGAGAGATGAGAGAGATTTCTAGGGCATGATGTGTCTGGACGGAGGGTCTCTTTTTGTGCAGTCGCTCTGATATCTCAACAGTGGAGTGCTGTCAGTAATATACAACTATCTGGTTCTTTTATACAACAGCCGCCCTGAAGTGCTATTGTTTAGCAGTAGGGGGTTCACAAGATGCATTATCAGTGCTTTAAGTGGGCCTGTACGCACCAGTACTCAGTAGCTACCGCCACTTCCAAATATAGCTCTTGAGCATACCGCAACCTCTCCGTGCACCCAGAACGTGATTTTAAGTTCATTTGGACATCTGTTTTAATAAAGGTTTTAATCCTTTGCCTGCGCTCAGGGCCGTGCACAGACCTTTTGAGGGGCATGTGCTGAAACTGAAAAAGGGCACCCCCCTCCCTTTTTTATATCAATTATATATATTCTCTTTTTTAGCTATTCTGTTTGGTTTTATAAGCTTATTTGTATTATTTGGTTAACATGATTATGAATGACATTGAGAAGAGGGGAAGGTAAGCAATAAGTCAAGTATTTTTGACAAACTTTTTTGAAATATAATTTAAGTAATTATGTCCAACTCAATTCCAGATTATAAGAAACTATAGCCATACCGTTACTATAACATATCCAACATGTATCCGCCTACCTGGCAAAAATTTGATACTGTGGTGGACCAGGGATGTTGGTCTCTTGAAGGTCTCTTATTCACTAAACTTTCCCTAAAATAAGCCTAACACAAGGAGAAAAACAAAATAAATAAAAATAGTGTGAAAAGTACAGTTGCAGTGAAAAGCATTTCTGAAGGATCACGTGACACTGAAGAGTACTGAACTGGAGTAATGATGCTGAAAATTCAGCTTTGATCACAAAAATAAATTACATTTTAAAATATATTCAAATAGAAAACAGTTATTTGAAATTGTATTGTATTTTGGATCAAATAAATGAAGCCATGAATTACATTCTGCATGATAAAATATAAAGATTTCACAGTGATCTTCTGTAACTTTTTTTAGTTACTACTATATTACTGTAGTAAAACCATGTTTTACAACATTTTATACATGTTAGGACGAGCGGAGAGTATATCATAACATTATTAGCTGAAATGTTAATAAATTAAGTGTATCAGCAATCATAAATCAAAGAAGAAATTTCTTAGAAATATAGTTATCTAGGTGACGAGGATCACTCGTCGCTTTGTGTAAGTTCCAGTACGAAACAGCGCGGGGGCGCAGCTGTTATGATTTCCCGATGGTAAAAACAAATAATATGTTGTTGTATTACTTATCAATATATCGTTTTTGACCAGCGAATGTGTGCAAATGTGAATTTTTTTTTTGTCCGTCATTTAAACGGCGACGGCGCCTGCCGCTGCCGGCATCACATTACATTTTCATTTACATCTAGTTTTTTTTAGCTATATAGACGGAGAGCTCAGTTTTTCCTGTGGTAAAATGCATTTGGCCAAAATCGCATTTTATAAAAGATGAAATGCTACTATCTGCACAGGCTATTTAAGTGTTGGCTATGTATTTGCTATGACTAGATGGCAAATGCTAGCCCTCTCTCTGAGGCGTTGTCCCACGTCTCAGTCAGTGAGTCAGTCAGACATCAAATAAATAAAATATGAGCCTTTATAGACATCCCTGCTAACAACATTACGTAACTGTTACGTAACTGCGACGTAATCTGGTGACCAAAGTTTCGTCGTGGCGACGTAACTAGTTACGTCGTGGCAACCGGAAAAGTGAAAGGTGCGTATACGTCGCCACAACGTAACTTTGTGACGTTGCCAGTAAGTAACTGCGACGTCGTGGCAACGTCGCGGATCGGTGGTCGTGTGCTGGTAATCAGTTGGTCATTTTTTTTTAATAATTATTCTATGGGCGGACATGCAGCACTTGAACCTTATTTATGTCCTCATATGCCCAAACTAATTTAAAGGCTGTTTCAGCAGCTGTGAATGATGAATACATACTCGAAATTAATTCAGTTAATTTATTAACAAGC
The DNA here is from genome assembly GCF_003368295.1 of Carassius auratus. Taxonomy (NCBI): domain Eukaryota; kingdom Metazoa; phylum Chordata; class Actinopteri; order Cypriniformes; family Cyprinidae; genus Carassius; species Carassius auratus. The sequence goes on along the minus strand of NW_020525958.1, from coordinate 83,222 downwards.
AAATATGAACATTAATACACCCAGATTATTAATAAAAACAGGATATACAGCGAAATATGAATGAAAGCATTCAGCCCATACAGAAGCACATAGATTGAGATATATTAATAATAAATACATTTCCATATATTTAAATATCTATACCCTTCTGTAAGCATCCAGGGTCAAAACATTATGCACAAACATGCAAGTCTTAGTAAGCACTCAGCACATTGCATTTAAATATTATCATTAACAATGCACACATTCATCAACTAATCACAAGCTCCCACAATAATACGTCAGCTAATAAATAACAAATAATTCATTGAAAATAATATGCAATAGCTTATGAACAGATGTATTATAGCAAATCAAGTTTAATGAATCTCACACCTATCATACAGCATTATGGCCAGTTCACACTGCCACAAAAATATATCTAAATATATATATATATATATATAAGCAATTAACATTAAATTCTAAAATCTTAAGTAATTCTTACTTTCTCCATTCTTTCAATATTCTAGTGTTCATGTCCCTGAGTAATATCTGCATCCACCGAAGTCTGAAGAGCTGAAGAACACAATATGCTAGTAGACAGCAATCCTCGTGAGAGAGAGGTCTGGTGTGGAGGGTGGATCTGGAACTGACTCCTCTTGATTATCTGTCTTCACAAACTGCCCTGAAATACAATTCAAACATTAACAATGATTGTTATAAATGTAATGTAAGGCTCTTAAATTCATAATGCTTGTTTTGGAAATATAGTTAATATCAGTAATATGCAGCATGCACGATACAAGGAAGTGGTCAGTAACAACACTTTGAGGTATGATATCTATATCAGTAAAAAGGCTACCTTTAAGAAAAAATAAAATGAATAAATTAAGTTGTGTTATGCATTCAAATAGTTAGACATGCTAAAATACAGAATTTGTTAACAATAATAATAAAAAATAATATGCTGGGGAAAAAATTAAACATTTCATAGGGCCCTAAATATGTTTTTTTTACGTTTAATAAACTGATGTGAAAATGTATGTACTACGAAAAAGGAGTAGAGAAAAATGAAATATTTATTTTATCATTGAGGATTTCTTAAAAAAAAAAAATCTTGTCTCGCTCTCATGAACCCAGTCTCGTGTCTCGTCTTGTGGGATAAGTGTCTCGTCACACTCCTAGTAGCCAGAGCAAGAGATACATTCGATTTCTTTTGCATGTCTGACAGTCTAACATTAAGCTGAAGTATTTTGAATGAGTTAAACCTGTATCGTGTTTTCTGGGTAACATTGAGAATATCACTATATATTGTTGACCAGTCTGACGAGGCTCATGCTTATAACAGTAGTTTGGTGGAGTTTAGACTAATGCTAAATCAAAAATGCCTGTCAAAATTAACACTGGAACAAACACAATCTTTATTGATTGGACAGCACAAGTACTTCAATTTGAGCGTGTAGAACAAAAGTCATAACAGTTATTTGAGAATTGGCTTACTAGTCATATGGAGCGAAGTGTCCTGGAGATGTTGTCCAACAGGAGATCTAAAAAGCCTAGGACGCTCCCAGAAAAGATTCCAATTATTAACAAAAAGCAGTTTCTGTTCTTTACACCATGACAATAACCATTCGTTTAAAGCAAAAAGTCTGCTGAACCTTTCATGTCCTCATCTATACGTGGGAAGTGGTCCTGAGTGTGGACTTTACCTTCAGCTAACATAGCACGAACGTGCCGGACGATGGAGTCTCCGATGATCACAGCGTTGTGTTCTGTCTCGCGAAGTGGAGCGAATCAGGTTCTGGTGGAGATCCTGAAGACCGGAGGCGGCGGATGGAGAGAGGTCGTCGCCCAGGGCCTGGTTCATGTCTTACACTGTGAAATAGGGTGAAGGACATCTGGGAAGATCGCATCCTGGGTACACCGGGTCTTTGCAGAGAACCACACAGAGTAGAGGTGGTAGTAGGGTTAGCTGTATACTTACCCTGGACTTATGAGCATCAACCCCTGAATATTTCCAGCACAGCCCTCCACTTGCTCAGCGGGGCCTGCTTCTCCACAATATCATGGATCTGTTTCTTCACGGCCTCCAGCTCCTTATTAGAAATACACAAACTAGAGAATAGGGGAAATGCAGAAAAGAAAAATAGTAATATGGAAAACCTACAAAAATCTTAAGAAACCAGAATTCACATGTTTAGATTTGACAAATGCATGATGATATATTGTAAAAAATAAATATGAAGTAATTTAATAAGCTTTGTAGCATCACCTGTGTTTTTTTTATCATTTTATCTATTATTATTAAGGTCGCCTGTTGACTGCTGTATATAAAACTCCTTCAATATAGTTGCTGTTACCTCAGGGGATGAGAGGAGTCATCAAAAACAAAAACAAAAACAAAAAATGTCTTATCTACATGCTGACAGAGCTCACCTACAAACACACATCCACCAGACATTATCCAGGACCGCCTCTGCTGGATACCTATAATTGTCAAAACCATCAGCACAGCTCTAATGAGTGCTCTTGAACAGGTGTAAGTATGTCTTCTCTGGAGTCAAACAGGCGACAAGTCTTAACTGACCTTCCTGAGTCAGATGTTCTGTTCTTTATAAGTGTTTGACCAGAATAAGCTGCAGAATGGACCAAATGTTGCTAGTCAGAAGTCTAAGAATGAAAGACCACAATTATCACACATTAGCATGGTCAGAACTAAATCTTTTTCATTCTTTTTGAGGGTCAGAAAAATGAAGAATTGAATTCAAAATGATTGCACTTGGCAGTTCATGATGCAATGCTGTGCTGAATGTGGCAGTGGTATATGTCCTGCAGTTTTTGCTTCTTATTCTTCTCCCTGACTTTGCTTTCACAGTGCAGTAGTCCTACAGATGCATGCTGGGATCAGATGGAGTTGTTGGTTCTGTGTCGGCTGGTGAGCTTGCTGTAAGCCGGACTAATGCATTTGCAGATAGATGCTCTATTCTCTCTGGTGCTCATGCTGAGGCACATTTGGAGGGATAAAAAGGACAGGCGGAGCAGACAGATATGACTAATGCAGTGTGTTGATGCTGGAATGAAAGGTTTCTGAAAAACATGCTCCATAGGTTGTCTAGATGAGATCTTTTTTTTCTTATTCATCTGTGTGTTTTGCATTTTTCTTATTCTTAGCTTTAATAATGGCCTCTGAAAAGACAGATGTTGTTTTTCTCCTTGTGTTAGCTTTAATGAGATTTGATATTGCATTTCTCTCTTACTGTGGATGTGAATGTGATATGTAGAGGTACAAGTCCTGTATCTTCCCTAATGATGGACTGGACAGGTTTATAAAGAGGTAATTTCAGGAATAGATTTGTCCCTGATCTTTTGAGGCAAAAGAGTTTGATTTTGATTTTCATACTGTAACTTTCAGAACTCAAGTTTTGAGTTTTTACATTATTACATTAATTATAGTAAAAGTGTATCAAGTATATACAGTACACTCTTAAAAATAAAGAATTAGATAGGGGGTTTTCGCAGTGATGCAGTAGAAGAACCATTTTGGCCTCTGCAAAAAACCTTTTAGTGAACAGTTCTTCAAAGAACATATTTAATTTCTTAGAACATTTCAATAATCTAAACACTTAAACATAAAAATTATTTGGCAGCCATATCACCCTGGAGCCCAAGACTGGTCGCCCACTGAAGCTAAGCAGGGCTGAGCCTGGTCAGTACCTGGATGGGAGACCTCCTGAGAAAACTAGGTTGCTGCTGGAAGAGGTGCTAGTGAGGCCAGCAGGGGGTGCTCACCCTGTGGTCTGTGTGGGTCCGACCGCCCCAGTGTAGTGATGGGGACACTATACTGTCAACAAGCACCGTCCTTCGGATGAGACGTTAAACCGAGGTCCTGACTCTCTGTGGTCATTAAAAATCCCAGGATGTCTTTCGGAAGGAGTAGAAGTGTGACCTCGGCATCCTGGCTAAATTCGCCCATTGGCCTCCGACCATCATGGCCTCCTAACAATCCCAATATCTGCTGATTGGCTTCATCACTCTGTCTCCTCTCCATCAGTAAGCTGGTGTGTGGTGGGCGTTCTGGTGCAATATGGCTGCCGTCGCATCATCCAGGTGGATGCTGCACACTGGTGGTGGATGAGGAGATACCCCCTGACTATGTAAGTGCTTTGAGTGTCTAGAAAAGTGCTATATAAATGTAAATAATAATAATAATTATTATTATTATTTTTATTATTTATCAGCATCTATGGTTCCATGAAGAACCATGAACTCTTTCCCGTCCAATGACAGAATTTTCCAGCTTTCTGTGTTGTCAATGTTAAATGATAAGAGGCGCTATTACACATCTTCTGAAAGAGTATTGAATCTCTGGATCAAAACACAGCGAAGAAGATGCAGAAACAAGTGATCGCATATATAAGCGTATGCATACTGTATGCAAAATGATGTGATCATCAAGCATTAATCAAAATATAAATCTAATACGAATACTGAATGAAATTTCGACCCAGGAAGTGGTTCAGGACTGTGAAGATTTAGGCGTGTTGATGGAAAAAAATGTATCTCTTTGTTTTGAGCAATGTTCTGAATCCGATCCAAACATGAGTTTCTGAACTTTTATTCAAAAGTGTTTTTTTTTACGATTTTTTTTAATTAAACTTACCCACATTCGTGTGTTGACACAAAAAGAGTGCACGAAGCTAGAATTGTGTGTGTGTGTTTAAAAAGGCTCTGTTCTTTTTTTAAATGCATGTTCAGATATTCATACAAAAAAATATTCTGGGTGCCATGGACATTTTGTGAAAATGGTCAAAAGTGCTGGTGGTGGCTGGCAAGTTTTTTTTATTTTCTTTATTAATGCTGAAGAGGAAAGAGTTAACATTCACAGAATCTTTAAATTCCACAAAATGATATATATATATCCGTTACACTCTTAAAAATAACTTTAAACCACATATGCCAATAAAGAACAAATGCTTTAAATGAGCTGTATGCATAACCACTCAGTCAAGATATCACAGTGTACATGCTAATGGATTCAACATAATCAAATGCATGTGTGAACTTCTGTCTGTCATAGATGGCTGGAGGGCCAGAATAGACAATATAATAGTAAAAGAGACAAATGATTTTCTTATCAGAGCCCCTGAGCACTGATCCGTCTGGCCTCTCCCGCTGTTCTCATTAAACAGGGTCGCTGGTTTCAACCTCTCTCTATGATTTTGACCTTCAGAGCTCTGACCTGACAGCTAACCACCCACCCAATTACACAGACCCCAGCTGCTGCCGACCGCGCAGTCATACACAAACATGCATTTCAATTAGTAGCCTTATCCACAGCTGACCATGCCAAAACTCTTACCGACCACAAGCAAGACATATAAGAGAAAATCTAAATTTTCTCTCAATTGAAACTTGAGATACAGTTGATAGTTATCATTATTTTTCTGTTCTTTTCTCTCACAGCATTCAATTCTATCACAAACCCATTGTTTTTAAGGTTCCTGCTGTGAGCTCTGCTACTGTGAATAAGCCTGCTGGCTTTTAATCTTATTTTATAAACTCACTTACTGTTTCCTAGTTCAGTGAAGATTATCTAGCTAATACTGTTGAAAAATCTATCTTGCATGCTGCAAAGACATCCTATGAGGCTGACAATTTGATTTCCCTTTTTTTACACCGTTTGTTCTAATATTTTAGACATGACGATTGCTTTTAAACTGAAACAACCAAATATAAAATCTTACTACTGGTTGGATGACAACGCTCGATCTGTTAGACAGGCGTGCCGTAGCATAGAGGAGAAGGAAGCATGATCGTCTGACTGTGTCTTTTGAGCTTTTTAGAGACTATCTGGTTAAGTTTCATAGTGCTGTTAAGTCAGCTAGATCAAAATATTTTTCAGATCTGGTTACTGCACACTTCCATAGACCTAGGATCTTATTCTCCATAATAAATTCAGTAATTAACCCTAATTCCCAGTTTTCTAGTGAGCCGTCACCAGAACTCTGTGAGAATTTTTATTTTTATTTTTTGTTGATAAAGTGAGTGCCATTCATTTATCTTTTACTCCGTAGCTCTCTGACCTGTCAATGAACTCGCTGGCCAGTCCATTTTTCTTTCGTCATTTTCAACATGTCTCTTTAATGGAAGTATTTGATGTTGTTAACTAAATGAAGACAACTACCTCCTCACTCGATGTTGTTACTCCCAGAGATCATAAAAGCAGCCTTTCCAGTAGCTGGCCCTAGTATCCAAATGTTAATTAACTCATCTTTGGACACTGTTGTTCAGTTGTTCAGCCTTTGCTTAAGAAGCAATGTTTGGATGAAAGTTGCTTTAAGAATTTTCGGCCTGTCTCAAAGTTATAATTTCTGTCAAAACTTTTAGAAAAAGTTGTGCAATTACAGTTGATCCCATTCTTAAATGCAGCTAACCTATCAGAACCTTTTCAGTCTGGTTTCACTGCTTATCTCAGGAAAGAGTCTTGTTTGCTTAAAGTGTTCAATGATATTTTGGTTACAGTTGATGCCGATAAAAATGCAGTACTGATTCTACTTGATCTTACAACTGACTCTGATACTGTAGATCAGGGGTGCCCAACCCTGCTCCTGGCGATCGACTGTCCTGCAAAGTTTGGCTCCAACCCTAATCAAACACACCTGCCTTTAATTTTTAAGTGAGCTTGGTTTAGAGACCTTAATTAGTTGCTTCATGTGTTTTTATTAGGATTGGAATTAAACTTTGCAGGACAGTCGATCGCCAGGACCAGGGTTGGGCACCCCTGCTGTAGATCATAATGCTCTTATTTGCCATTTAGAACATTTGATCAGGGGCACAGCCTTACGATGGTTTAGCTTATATCTCAAAGACAGGTCTTTTTCTGTAGAGCTAGGCAAGTTTTCCTCATCATCTGCCCCAATCATTAGTGGCGTACCTCAGGGCTCTATTCTGGGGCCACTTATTTTTAACTATATATGCACCCTCTGGGGGATATTATTAGGAAACACAATGTTTCTTTTCATTCATATGCTGATGACACACATTTTACCTCCCACTAAAAGCTGGTGATTCCATTCAAACTTTGTTGGAATTTCTATGAAATATGGTTATCAAATAGCTTTCTCCAACTCAATAAGAACAAAACAGAAATTGTTGATTTTGGTCCCCAAAAAATGAGGACAGATACAATTAAGGAGCTCGCCAATATATCCCTTTGTCATATACCAGACTTTTAAGATCTGCTGATAGGGCTCTTTTATTTGTCCCTCATTCCCATTTGAAAACGAAGGGTGACAGAGCTTTTTCTGTCACTACCCCCAGTTTGTGGAACCAATTGCCTCTGGACATCCGCCTTGCACCTTCCATTACCATTTTTGAATCGAGGTTGAAAACATATCTCTTCTCTTTAGCATTTAAATCTCACTTTATTGTTGTCTCATTGTCTGTCTTGTTTGGTTCTTTTCTGATTTTTTTTTTTTCCTCTTTTAAATTTATTTTATGTTGTTCAGCACTTTGGATAGCTTTGCTACAGTATGTTTAAATGTGCTATATAAATAAAATTGAATTACTTACATACTGGGTACTGAACAATTAGTAAATGATGCCACGTTCTTGTGTGGATAAATTATCTAAAATAAAATCATGAAGATGCCTGAGATTGACCTTTGGGAAAATGCATAAATAAATAAATTATTATTATTATCTGTAACAACTGTCAACTAATGCTTAATTTAATATTACTGCTGTCTTGGATATCCAGTTAAATATCCAATATCATCCATTATCAAATGATAAACCAAAAGCCAATAAATGGTAGATGCATGTCAAATAAATATCATTTTAAATGCATCAATGAACCTATAAATCATAATATTGTAATATACAGTAAGAAGAATTTATGTATTTGGATATAACATTTTTATAATTAATATAAATGAATACAATTTTGAGATTTGCCAAATAATAAATTTAACAGTGTAACAAATATATATATATATATATATATATATATATATATATATATATATATATATATATATATATATATATATATATATAAAATATATATATATATATATATATATATATATATATAAAAGGCATTTTTAAATATATATATATTAAAAATAATAATAAATTATATTATATTAAAAATAATAATAAAAAATTAAAAACATTGGAAATTAGCACGTACAATTAAATAAGCAATTCCAGACAATATTTACACAATATATTGACCAATTTTGACTAAAAATTATATTTAGGCATCACAGCATTCTAATGTTCATTATTAAAAATAGAATTAAGATTTGCTGAACACTACAATTCACTGTGTTGTTTATTAATTAGTGTTAATTTCATATCTGAAAAAAAAAGGCTTGGTTGAAAAGTCTGCTATTCACTTTTGCCTTGGGTTTATCCTTCTTATCGATTTTGTAAACTAATTAAATTCATATTTATTTTAGGCGATTTGCCATATCTTTTGTGCAATTTGTTTGACTTCAATTTAATACATGTTTATTTTATTTATTTTCTCTACCTTTGATCATCCTTATTTGTCATGCCGCTCATGTGAGGCACTTTGTATGCTGTTATTTGCTGCAAAGGTGCTGAATAAATAAAGTGTGAGTTAAATTAGATTTCAGATGTGTGTAGGTGTTGGGGACGAACAGATTGTTGAAAGAGAAGAGTAAACTCAATCAGTTTTTCACCAGCTCACTCACACATGCACACACACACACACACACAGCCTCTTTTGCTGCTCACACATCCACAAAGCCAGTGAAGCAGGTAAAAAGAGATAGAAAGTCTAGCTTCATCTCAATCTCTCTGTGTCTCGGTGTCCATCAGCTGTGTATTTTAAAGGCCCTACATCAGGAGCATCCTCAGTGGACCGAAGTGTAATAATATAAAACCTGCCAATAATATTACACAAATCTAGGAAAGACCATCATCCCCTCAGCCAAACAACCAACAGCAGCTCACACAGTGCATTTTACAAGATTAGGCAGATGCAAACATTGCAGCGTGATCAAAGTCTACTGTGACTGTGTCTGTAGATGCGATGCCTTTATACTTCAAGAATCTTATTACATGTTCACAAATCACTCATTTATGTCTATTTTGGGTTTTCTTAATTGTTTTAGGCTATCACACGAGACATAACTCTGCCATCATCTAATTAAAGGGATAGTTTTCCAAAAAATAAAAAATTCTGTCATTAATGACTCACTCTCATGTCGTTCTGAATCTGTAAGACCTTCGTTCTTCTCCGAAACCCAAAGTAAGATTTTTTTATGATGAAATCTGAGAGCTTTCTGACCCTGCATACACAGCAACGCAACTACCCTGTTCAAGGCCTAGAAAGGTAGCAAGGACTTCATTAAAATAGTCCATGTGACATTAGTGGTTCAACCGTAATTTTCTAAAGCTTCAAGAATAGCTTACTTTTCTTAACAATGACAGGATTTCCATGTTTGGGTGAACTATCTCTTTAATTCTCCAGACCTATAAAGTTTTAAGAGGAAGAAAAAAAAAAAAAAAAAAAAAAAAAAAAAAAAAAAAAAAATATATATATATATATATATATATATATATATATATATTGATATGGGCAATTTTTTTTCAAACAATAGTATGTGCAGATGTTTTGCCTTTTTAAAACATCTGCTGTATTCAACAAGCTAAAAAAAGCTCAGGTGAAATTCTTCTTACATATGCAGTGTGACTACTGTAACCTGTTAATGTTGGAGCTGAAATAAACAGTGTGAAACCTGCTTAATTGTAATAAAAAATAATGTCAAAAGGCAAGAGAAAAAAAATTCACAAAAAGCCACAAAATAGCCACTAAAAGAGAAAGAAAATTAAAGAAAGAGAGACAAAGAAAGAAGGGAAAAATCTAACAAAAAGCAAAATCAAAAAAAAAAAAAAACTTTTATTTTGACTTTGAACTGAAATGTGACCTGGACTTGTTTTTTTGAGAGGTTTTATGATTCCATTATATACATGTTGTGAACAGATATCTTTTAATCTGATCGGAACACAAACTTACCATATGAATCCACACTGACAGTACACAGTACACAGTCAGTAAAATTCATTTTATTTAGAAATAAAGATGTCTCACATTGCCAGATGTATTTGAAATGAAAAGTTAAACGTTGCTGCAGTTAAATGAGTATTCATTAAAAAAAAAATGCAATTCTGTTTATTCACCACGATGTTGTTCCAGACCCGTATGACTTTCTTTCTCTTGGAATACAAATTCAAATGTTATATGTGTAATTTTCTTGATGTTAAAACGGAGTTTAATAGTGATTTGACGGTGGGACTGTATGTTTTTCTGTCAGTTGCAGACCAGGGGAAGTGTTTTAAAAACACTAATTATCTTTCCAGTTCCTTTTGTTGAAAGTAATGCTGTGGAAATTAGACACTTTAAGTTGTTACACTGAAAATGTCATGTTCTGCTGCAGCTCTCAGATGTCAAATGCACTTTGACATATTTAAACGTGACATGTGACAGTTCCAAATGTATAAAACAAAGTTTTTACTTTGACTTTTTTAGTTCGACTTTTTTTTTTACTTCACATGACATCTTAAGCAGCAGCAAAAAATAAATAAATAAATAAAAAAAAACTACGAAATGTCCATCAGACACGGTTTCACATTTTCCATCAAAAAAAAAAAAAAAAAAAAAAAAAACGTCTTAAAATGTTTTACAAGATTGAAGAAAATCAAGTTTTTGCTTAATGGGGTCATATGATGCTTTTTTTTTTAAAAATCATTATTTTGTGTATTTGGTGTAACAGAATATGTTGACATGCTTTAATGTTCAGAAAACATATAATATTTCAAATACTCTACATAATTGTAGGTCCTTTATGCCCCGCCTCTCTCAAACGCCTCATTTTCTACAAAGTCCCTCCTTCCAACAAGCGCAGTCTGCTCTGATTTGCCAACTGACCCAGTGCATTGTGACTGGTCGATCACTGCAAGCACTCGTCGGAGAAGTAGTCTCAGCCTCAGACGTCACACACACGGACTGTTGGCACACAAAAGTGGAAATGCTTCAGGAATATCAAAGATCTCATCGTATTTGATTAATTCTACAGGATTTCCGCGAGACGTGTGTGTTGCATTCTTTAATGTCCCTCCTGGAAACAAAGATACCGTGGTGCCGAACCCCCCTCACAAAAGAAGAAATCCATAGTTTTTACAACTGTGATATCATTAGGATCAACTAAATTCTGGATTTACAAAAAAAAAAATTTGATTTTTTTATTTTTTTTATTTTATTTTGTGTTTTGGTTTTTGTTTGTGCATGGCAGTCGTCCGCGAGGGGCTGTCGTGCTGTTTTGGGTTTATTTTATTATTAAACTTTGATTTGAATGTCCGCCGGTTCCCTCCTCCTTCTGCCCGTGATGATGAAGTTGTTACAGACCATCTCTCGCTCTCTCACACAAACTCCACATTTGAACACTCAATAGAAAATACTTTATTAATAAAACATACTTTTTGTTTTTTACTCAAACTAATAATAAAACATACTGAATCAGTAGCTGATTCATAAAAGCACCAGATTGTCTTAGCAAAGTCAGAAATAACTCCTCTCCTAGGTTCACGAATGGTCATCCATAAAATGCGTCGCTGTTCTGTTGTAAGTAATCTTATCGGGAAGGTCAAATAAAGTGCTTTTGCTTTCTCCTAGATACACAGCTTCTCCCTGACACAGCTGCTTCAACACTAACTGTGTTACTGAAACCATACCTTCTTTCTTTGTGTGAACATTTGGACGGCATCACACAAATAAATCCACATAGTGACGTAGACATGTGGGTGTTTGAATGAGACATTTTAAGAGGGCGTGGCAGAATCTTAACTTTGATAAAGAATATCTCTTTGGATTTAAGACTTTAGTCTTTGCAACTTTATGCATCAAAATAACACTCCAAAGAGAAAGGAAAAATTAAAACCCGCATCATATGACCCCTCTGAAACAAGAATAAACATCTGTCAATGTGGTGCCAAAACTTGTTTTCCCTTTGAATTAAGTTGATTTTTTTGAACCCATTATCAGATGCTTATTTTTGTCTTAATCAGGAACTCATTTGACTTTGATCAGTTTCAACCCTTATGCAATTTTGCTTCTCAAGTAAATGCATCTTGATTTAAGAATCTTTAGACGTTTCACTGGAAAACAAGAATATCACTTACCAGAAGGCTTTGAGTGTTGCTAATAAAGCTCATTGTTGCTCCTTACACATTTACTTACATATTGTGTTCCCTTCAGTTTATTCTTTCATTTTTTTTTTACTTGAATGGATGAATGATGCATTTATATAGCGCCTTATTGTGTGTTGTTGTACACCCAAAGTGCTTTACAATCATGTGGGGGGTCTCTCCTCAACCTTGATCGTTAAAAGATCTTGCAATTAGATTAGTACTACAGAAACCCTGTAGTAGTAATTCTACACATACTGCTGTCTAAAATTCACCATATTTTCTTCCATCATCTATCACATTCATTCAGACCTTTTGGTGAAAGCTTTTGAGTGAGTACTGATGCACATGTGATAAAAGGTATGAGTTCTGGATGGATGTGAATTGTCAGTGACAGCTTCCAACTCCAGTATTTATCACCCCATGTCATCCTTTACACAAACACATGCAGGTTTAATAAATGTACCGCAGCCATTCAGTCATCACTGATGCACACCTCAGACAGACTACATATTAATGATTCCTTCAGGGCATAAAATATCAGATTTACCTGTCACGTATCAAATCGATAAGCCAGTGAAATACCAGATAATGCTGCTGATGCCCGAAATATCTTATGAGTCATATCTGGAAAACTTTACACACAGACAGACTTATGATTGGCCAGAAGATCCTGCATGAATCATCTTTTGGACGTGTCTCATGGCGCCAGCTGTAAAATCCAGTGCTAAAAGTCCTCTGCATGTCTTCTCTTATACGTGTCCTTTCCTTTCCCCCTTTACTTTTTAGCTTGCTTCTGTTCTCTCTTACTTTTTCTCTTTTGTCTCATTCAAACACATGACCTCTGCATCCCTCCAGCCTTGAACCGAGACACTCAGATGCCTGGAATAGACACCCTGCCTCTCTTTCAGAGCTATTTTTGCTGTGCCAATGCTGAGCTGATCCTGACAGCTATGGAGGAGAGAAACATGAAAATGGCAGCCTTGTGTTTGAAGTTGGAGGCTTGCCCTACCAATTAAACTGTTCTCGAGACCGTCAGTGCTGCGTCGGAAATAGTGAAAATTAAAAAAGGAATTTTACCTGCTGTTATTCTCCAGATTGCAGCTGTGAAGCGGATTCCCAGAGGAAAATTTGTACGGCTCAGAGGTTGCTCTTTCAGGAGACCCAGGAGTTCTCAGTTATGTTTCATTTAAGTATTGACTGAGGGTCAGATCATGCGCTCTTGGTACCATAAAGAACCTTTAATATCTGTTTCACAAAAGGTTCTTTGTGGTAAATGAAGGTTCTTTAGATTATTAGAAAGAGAGGGTTCTTTAAAGAACCTCTGACTGAATGGATCTTTGTGGAATCAAAAATGGTTCTTCTATGGCACTGCTGTGAAGAATCCTTTAACCCTTATATACATATTTTTAAGAGTGTGGTCTCTCAAGGCCTTTGAGGAAATATCTTAGAATATCAAAAAGTAAAGATGTAGAATGCATCACATAAAAAAGTAACGTATTCAGATCACTGTTAATAAGAACAAATGCCGTTAGAATAATTAGTTGATATTGTGTCATAGTCAGTTGTTTTTGTTTGGAATCACATCGAAATATGGATTTTTGACATGGATTAGTGTTAATATTTATTCACATAAAAATAGCATGTATGTGTTCTGGTAAGAAATTGTTTGGGGTTTTTTCAGATATCAGCAAAACTGGTACTATACACAGTGTTTCGTAATGAATTTTATGGTTTTCTCTGTACAGATCATGAAGGAGTTCATTCAGAACAGGAAATTGTCACAATGTCTTACTCAGTGATTCTCAAAGATCCAGGTCATAAAAATGATGGTTGCACGCTTTGGTTTTGATGCACTAAAAGAACGGCCTTGTAAGAGCCATTTATTCTTGAATCAATTACACCCTACTCACTGAAAAGGACTAGCTCTACGGACTGCACTAGTTGTGCTGTATGGTTTTGATTCAGTAAAATGTTCGCAAGAGCCATTTTATAGTGAATCAGTTTATACTGGTTGCACTGAACCACACTGTCAAAGTTATTTGTTTGTGTTTGTGCACTGTATCTTTCTGAGTTGCTCAGCTGGCTCATAGGAACTAAACTGGTTGAGCTGTATCTTTTTGATTCACCTAAAACCACTGGTTCATATGAGGGATTTGTTAGTGAAATGGACTACACTAGTTGTGTTGTTTGCTTTTGCATGCAGAAGTTCAATGTTTTTTTCTTTGTTTTTTTGCATGAATTAATCATATTAATTTCAGAATGCAAACTCACAACTTAAGGTGAATTATAATTTATTTTGTCACGGCAGTATAGATTTAAGCATATGCACACCGGAATAGAGCTCAAACATTAAAGTAAATGGCGCCTTTTCTGGGGAGAAGAATCTGAGAAGTGAGAGTTGGTTTCCATTAAAAAGGAATAAGATACAAAAGGGATCTCATTTGTGACTGTTCTTTCCTACAGGTTCTCTCCCTCTATTCTGGGTTTGAAGTAGGTCTGGACTATTAGTTAACAAATCCCACGATGCCGCACTCCTGTGAGAATAAATTATCTAAAACTGAAGTCATTAAGAGGTGATGAGCAGACCTGACCCAGGACAAACGTTTGGGAAAACACAGACATCTCAATGGCTGCATTCATTATATCTCAGCTCTACCTGCGACAGCAATCAACGAATGATAAATGAACCACAATGTTTGTTCTTCAAAATGCAGAGAAGAATAGGTGGCTCTGGAGAATGCGAGCCTCTAAATCCCTTTCCCTCTATCTCTCTCTCTCGCTCTCTTTCTCTGCCGCTTCCGTAATTACTTCTGAGCTGCGGTGAACTTGGCCATGGAGACATATAACTCTCCCTTCAAATGTCAGCAGCTCATTGCAGCTGCTCTAATTGGGCTGGTGTAAACGCGAGGTGGCTTTTTCTCCCCCTTCATCGATTTCTTCTCCTTTCCTCACCTTTGTCATTTCACACTGTCTGTGTGTGACAACCACTGCCAATCTCTCAAGTGTCTGATAAAGCTGTTGAGCTCCTCAGGTCTGCGACTGATGTGGAATCAGCACTGTGGTTTTATTAGATTCATCAATAGCAGTTCTCTTGGGATTATTGAACTGGGATGGAATGCTTTAATTCCAATGGTAAAAATTACTGGAGTTGCTGCACACTAATAAAAAGTAATTGACATGTGAGGTGCAAATGTGGCCATAATGTAAAATAGTTGTATTGATATATTATTATCATTGCTTTTTCAACTCAAAAGTCCATCTATTATGGACTATTGTTTATTTGAATATATATTGAAGGTGAAATAAATAAATAAGTATTATGAAAAATGATGAGAAAGTGTCCTATAAAATATGAAGCTTTTAATTTTGTAATTTTCTTCTCACAAGCTCACATCATGGTCCAGAGCAGCTTCATTGCCTTGGTGAACCTACCTGAACTTCCTCTGATGACCACCAGAGAGCAGACTAACACAGCTCACAGCCGCCATTGACACGCTGGCATCATAGTTTACGTTGGCTTAAGTGAAGGAGGGAGCTACAACACCACAAAAAGAGCAAAAAAATGACCTGGATGTCATTTGTTTTAGTCATGGGCGCAGGTCTGTCTGATAAAGTCCCTGATATCACAGGAGAGCCCAGCGGATTACAGAGCTTTTGAGGAGAGCCGGAAATAATTTACAGAGATTTCCAGCTCTGAACTCACAGCATTTTGTCCAGTCTCAAGGTTCAGTGGTTTATCGATATTGTATTTATGTTTATAAAATGTGTGTAAAGAACTTATTCTCTGATGTCCGGAGCAAAAAACTAAACGTTCAATCATTCGAGATAATAAGGTTACAAATTTCTGTCTGAATGCATGCCTTTCTCCAGTTGTGTGCCTCTGTAACTAGAGCACATCACAGGTAATTCATAACTCTGACATATCATTCATCATAATTGTACAGCTAGGTGTGCTGGTTTGCATTTCTCTGATGTGTCTGAATTTCTATCTGAATGTGACTTGTGATTTGTAGCCTATAATTTAGTCTGTTTGATGTTGGTATCAGTGTCAGGGGTTTCGGTGAGCTTATAGAGCTTGTATCTGATCAAGGCTCTGTATGTTCACATTATAAACACACACATAATCATTGCAGTCTTGGGGCTAGATAACTGGTATATTACCAGGGCACGGCATAGTAACAGTCAGTTAGTCTGTTTAAAAGGTTGAAATTCATTTTAAGTGCATTTTAAGTGCTTTCAAAAAGTGGGCGTAATTATGCCACTTGCTAAACTTTTTTGTCCAAATTTTAAGACATTAAAACATTTCTTAATCCAAATTAGAAAAAGATGTAGCTGCAGTTTCCAGCTGAAATGAACACTAGTGGCTGTAAAACACCCAAAAATGTATTTCTTTTCACATAAATTATGACTACAGAAGCACATTATTAATTACATATTACATATTATGACATATTTTGTGTTTCCTTTAACAATACCTTCATTCACTTTTATCATAGTGCATACTTTGTAAATGAATGCATTTAGAAATTTGCATCATGTAACCAGCTCTATATTTACGACTTTTTTAACATAGTAAACTTGCTCGGTAGCTCACCTGGTACAGTCTTGCTTGAAACATGAGTCACACTTAAGGAACTTAAAGAAGGAGGCTAAACTTGTATGGCTGCTTCGGCAAACATGTTATATTTCATATTAACTTAGATCTAAGGTAGAGTTTTGTATAGTTGGTGCTAACCTTTTAGCGCCAAACTATGGATACTTTATTTTCGAACTGCACCGCTCACTTTAGAATACACTTTTTAAAAAGCAACATAATATCATTTTGCAGAAATGTTGCCACAGGCACGCTTTTCCAGTGAGTCCGAGTTGCATGTACTTTGTAAAGAAGGCAGTCCCATGTTGCATTGCAACACACTTTAGTTGAGAAAACCATCCAACATTGCAGATGAAACAAGAGTGTTATTTAAATAAATGGCAATACTTGTGTGTACAGTACTACGTTGTACTGGGGAATTAGCTATGCAACATGCTAATGCGAAAGCTATTGAAAACAGTTGGATGCTGATGTGCTTTGTGTTAAGGTCGCTATTTGTGTTGCTTCCTACGTAGGCAGTGGACAGCAGGGCAGCTCACTAGGTTTGGAAGAGAGCCAGTAACTCTGTTGCAAACCCTAGTGAGCTGCCTAACAGTCTACATAGGGAGCTTTCTTTCATAGTAGTACGCTAACAGAAATTAGGCTTCACAATTTATTTAAACTCTTGGTTATAATGTACTGCAAAGATTATGCAATAACCCACACAAATAAACAGCACACACATACTTTTAATAATATTTTTCAATAGTGAAATTTTATAAATGATATTTCTCTTCTGCCATCTTGCATTAAAGTTTTTTTTTCACATAACTTATTGCATTCTTGATTGCCATATCTGCCAAGGTTATAAGAGATATTGGGTAAACATGCATTACCTTTGGGGACAACCTTGAGAGCTTGGCTATGATTCCTGAAAATGCTTTCTAGCTAGGCAGCACACTAGGGTTTGGAACAGAGCTGTTCCAAAAGGAAAATGTGGTTTTGGGCTTTATTTCTTCCTTTTCCTTTTCATGTAATTTAAATGTACATTTTGACGTCTTTGTAGTGCAAACCTCAACAGCAGGAGTCTTTCAACTTCGTAAAGACCAAAACACGCCTGTGTCATTTTTTTGACAGAGACACAGTGAGTGGTCTGTTTTCATGGCAACAGTCGACACTCACGTAAAACTCAGAGATGTTCCACTGTTACAATGTTTAGAAGAAAGCCTGAGTATTCATTTGCATGCTTAATATGAATGTGTGTTTATGGACGAGAGCTCTGAAGAACAGGGTTAAAACCTTTTCAAACACAAGGGAGCCTTTCTGTAGGATATATACATTTTTTCATGAAACTGTACAAAACCATCATCTAACATGGGTGTATGTGTTTGGATTCCTGAGGCTTGGGGTCAAAGGTAATTTTAAGGATTATTTTTTCCTAGTGACCACTGGAAATTTGACTAAATTTTGTAAAAAAATAAATAAATACTTTGTAAGTTATTTTATTCAGTGTGTGCAAAAGTCAACTGATTTTAATTGGTGTTTCAGAAGCACCATCAGAGAGAAAAACTTCAGAAATGCAATCATAATGTGCTGCTTATCCCTTGCCATAAAAATGTTTCTGTATCTGAAAGGGTAAAACCTGTTTTTGTGACAGTGTATATATATATATATATATATATATATATATATATATATATATATATATATATAAAGGTGAACCTTTCAGTCAATTACTGATGTAAATTGAACCTATTAGGCCACTTCCAGAACAAAGTTTCATCCGCTGTCTGGTCAAAATGTTCTAGGCTATGACTTCGATTTTTTTTCCAGACGATTCTGTTGACTATTTACTAAAATTGCTTACAGGGCAGAGTGATGTCGTTGTTGTGAAGAAGGACCTCATTTTCTCCTTTATTGCTCATACACACTGGCTTTATTTGTCCTATTACTACAATCCCTGTGAGTGCATTTAACAAAAATGGCCCAAACTCACCAAATTAGGAACAAACTGTTGCAATTTACTTTCTACCTCTACCTGAAAGGATGCAACTTCCTTTCTCAGAATCAAGTTTCAGGATAAACTGATTGTGTTTTCTTTGTGAGACATATTACTCTAGACTTTTTTTTATTGCAGATCAGTTAAAGCTGGTAATTTTGCTACATTCTTTCTCTTTTCTCACCAGGGAAAGCTATATCAGCGTTCTGTCAGTCACAGCTTCAAGGTATAATATATTAGTGCATATTGAAAGGCAGGTGTTTAAGAGTCTGTATCCCTCTGGATTTATGCTGATATTACTACTGGTAATTAAATGATTGCGTTTTTATTTTTAATTTTTTTTATTGCCTAACCAAATCAAGTCTGAAAAAGAAAATGCAGAATGCACATAGAATGTAAACACATGTTTCCTCATTGCATTAATGTCTTCCCTGAACTAGCACCACCATGTAAGCATTATTAGCTGTACGTGACATGTAGTCATTGTTAGCTGATTGAATGATTTGTTTTTATAACTGTAGTCATGCATGAGTGATACATCTTTAGTTTGCTTGTGTGTTAATGAAAGTCTGTAACTACAGGTTGATGCTTCTTGGGGAATGTTCCCCATTTTTAATGAGCTCAGGCAGAGAGCGAAAAATGACAACAAAATAAAGACATGACTGATTTTAATCATGAATCTATTAAACCCTCCAATACGTGATTACAGGTCCGGGAATGAATCATCAGCATTGCTTGACGTCAGATGTCCGTAGTTGCAATTTAACCACTTTTTTTGCTTCAGTCTCTGTGGTAATGCATGATAGAAAAACTCTACAAGACCTCAATGACCTGACGTACGAATTAAAAATGTTAGCCAATGTGCAAATGTTAGCCGACTAGCATGGTACTGACCGAACTGACCAGGACCCACTCTGTTTACTTCTCCCCTGAATAAATATCTATCATATTACTTCAGAAGGTTCTGAACATCACGAAATCATGAACGACTTTCATGGTGTTTTATGGTCTGTTTGATAGTAGCATCTTTGAAAAATAACACGAGGATGAGTAAATAATGACACAAATTTAAATGCTAACCAGACTTTGAGGGAAATGCGCACAGCTTATTATGAGCCGTAGGAGAAAACTCCCTTCTTTCCTCCTGTTTGTCACCACATTTCCCTCTTTCGAAAACAACCTGCGTTTCTCTGGAGACTTTCCATCCATTCTTCTGTTATTTCGCTCTCTGTCTTTCTCTCTCTGTGCCAGGCAGGAACCCCCTTGGCATGTGAAATAAAGAATTATACGAGAGTGGTCTGCCATTTGTCATGCATCATTCAAAATTCAGAAATTCTGTCTGAGTTTTATTAGCCCGGATAGCAGGAATGTGCTCATAACATGACAGCATTACATCGAGTGATGCTCCAATAGAATTATGCCAAATGCAAATTGCATCTGAGGTGTTAGAATGTTGTTTTTATTGCACTAGGATCTCTGTGGATGACACTGGAAATTCATTACGCAGAAATACCAATATTGCATTTTTGAAGGGGAAGAAAGGCATGTTAAGCAGACATTTCTACGCAAGAGTGATGTTTCCTCAGTGTAATGGCTTTACAGAAGTAAAGCCAAAGGCAGCGATGTAATGTGGTTTTAGAAGCGGTCTGGATCACATACCTGGACTGGAGGGATGTGGTCGCGTTCCAGACGATTTCACATGCAAAGAGAGAGAAAGTTGGAAATGTGTGTGTGTGTGTGTGTGTGTGAAAGCTATTTGGCGCTTATTTGGATTTCTCCATTATACATTGAGAGAGGTAATTAGAAATGATTAAATGGCTCGTGATAATTGTCTGGAGGGGGCTTGTGGGATTGAGAGCTTTTGAATCGGAGAACTCAAGGACCGACTGCATTGTCTCATGAAAGTGAATGGTCTTGTGTTCTAACTGGCTAATCATGTGCTATAATTCCATATGAAGTCTTTCTAATGAAAAAGGTGCAGATGTAATTGAAGTTATAGTAACTGCATCTCAGAGCTTCATGATATGCAGTAGCAAGGACATGGCATTGTGTGGACTTGATATAATTCCCTCTTTTCCTTTATATCATGGCATTTTTTTTTAAATGGTAGCATTCTTCTTTCTGTAGATCACTGTAAACATTTCCAAGATGATGTAGACAAAGACAGATGTATCACTGCACTATAGACTATCTATCTATCTGTCTGTGTGCCTGTCTGTCTGTCTGTCTTATTCTTCAATTAAGGCTTTGTTAAGCCAACATTTAAAATCTGTTACATTTAAATCGTATTCTCAATTTGAATATGTTCACAAAAACTAACTGATGCTTGATAAAAACCATCAGGTTTGGAATATTATAAGAGTGAGTTATTTTTGAGTGACAGCCTTATAACGTCAACAAGAGATCCCCTTTGAATAGATGGTTGTTGGCCAGATTAAGATACAAAATGTACCTGGTTTTAAGTTGTCAGTCAAAATATGCTTGTGAAACTAAACTAACAGTCTGTGTGTAGCTGGGCAGACAGCCTAGTCGAGCAGAAGAGCAAGAGAGACCAGAACTGTTTGCTTGTGTACCATGTTTATGAGAGCTGGCTTTGCAAGAGTGAATAGTAATGTGTACAGTGAGTACCGGCCCACTTTGAGAACCACTAAGCACCCTTAGGGTTTGTGCATTTTCATGCATTACCCTGCCAGTCTGTGTCACTGCTGAGGGCAAACAACAGAAGGATTCACCACACCGAGAGCTTTTCTTCTGCAGGTTTCTTGTAGGATGTGTCAGTTGTAAGTACCATTTAAATTCATAGTCATTTGAAACTCAGGGTGTCAGAAATAGAAAGAGAGCAAGACAGGCTTTCCTGACACCTCATGATTCAGCCCCACTGGGGTGTCCATGTGTTTGAAAATATATGTGGCCTGGAGGTAGAGACTGGAGGAAGTGAAAGGTGACCCCGCTTTCTCTCAGGTAATTAACCACCACAGGGTGTCAGATCCCCTCATGCTGTGGTATAGCGCTGAAACAGCACATGACGCCATGAATGACACTTAATATCTGCACGCTGTTTAGCATCGCTGAAAATCACGACAGCAGCTGAAAGTATCTGCCAGTCTGTCTGATTCAAGTCATCCTCTGCAGCTGCCACCTCCTTTAGATGGGCTTCTCCTGTCACTGTGTCCCATCTTATCACCAGACACGTGTGGACACATCAGATCACCATCTGATGTCACTCTCTCTGTCTTTGTTTCCTACTTCCAGGGATCGACTGGCCATAAGAAGCATAACTTTTCCTAGCAGATCAGCCATGGCCTGGCTCTTGTAACCAAATTAAAGGAGAAATGCATGTTAAATTGTTGTATATATAGGTGTATACTTTCAAAATGCAATAAAGGTATACCTATAAGTACAGTATATCCAACTATATATCTAACTTAATGTGACTAAGACATGAAGATATTAAGATAAACATGAACACCTTATCACCAAGATTTTCTATAATTCTATACAAATGAACTTGACATGATTATTGAAAATTTAAGTTTGTACATATTGCATTTACCATTTATCTCTTATATTATATATAGCAATTATGACACATTTAATATGTTTCATAATAAACAAAATAGTAATGATAATTGATATTGTTCAAATTACATTGAATGTGCTAGCTTTGTAGTTTTAAGAGGTTATGTCAGACATATCAATATTAGTATCTGATAATAATTATTAAGGGTATTAGTATGGAAACCTCACGCATCAGTCCAGGGATTGCTACGATATCCTTTCAGTTGACCTGATTTCAGATAGTATTAGACTTTTCAGTAAATATTATGCAATGCAATATATTTTGGCATTTTTTTTTTGCATGCAACAGTAAACCGTCATATAGTTTAACTTGCCATTCTCACAACTCTTAGTCTGATAAACCCCTGCAGCTCCATCATGAACCTCTAGGTGTTTACACACTCTGGGTTGGGAAACTCTAGAGCCCCCTTCCTCAAATCTTGCCCTGGAGGTCCAATGCACTGCAGAGTTTGGCTCCAAGCCTGATCAAAACCACCTGCCTGTGATTTTCTAATGATCCCAAAGACATTGATTAGCATGCTCAGGTGTGTTTGATTAAGGTTAGAGCCAAACTCGGCAGGAAAGTGGATCTTGAGGTCCAGATTTGAGGATCCCTGCTCTAGAGCTTGCAGTAGTCTATATATTTTTAGCAGTCTTTAGTCCAAGTCTTGTCATCGTCTCTTAATCAAGTCATACTTCTTAGACAGATATCCATTCTCTTGGCCTGTCCAGCATGCACTGGCAGCTACGGTCACTCTATCTCTGCAAATGCCTGACACGATAGGACAAACTGCCAACCGGTTCCTGTCATCTTCATCGCCATTTTCTCCACAGGTCCCCTTTGAGCTTCAGTTTAGGAGTGTATCTGTCACAGAGACGGCTATCTCCTCAGACCAATTATTTGATTAGTCCGGGATCTCGCTCCAGTGGTTTAGCCGGCTAATGAGCAGCCAGGACTAGAGCGGGCTAAGCCCCCCAATAAAAGAGGAATTACATCAAAAAAGATCCCAACATCCTCTCATTTTATGGTTTTATTTGTCATTTTAATGAAGAAGGGGCTAGATTAAAGTCCAGTATTTTAACCCACTCCTAACCACAAGAACCCCACTGTACTGAGCTCTTACGTTTCTAAGAAACTGTGGTTTCAAACTATGGTTTGAATATATATGTATATTTATATGTATGTGTATATGTATATGTAATATCACTATATTGAAATAGTTTGACAATAGCAGTTCAAATTTATCAGTATATATTGTAATTAATATTTGAGAAATTAAGTGTAGAAATGTTGTTATCTGATTGTAGTCTACAGAATGATGGTGAGTGTAAAAAGAGAAAATAGGAGAAACAGATGAACACAAAACAACATGAAGTTAAACAGGGTAAACTGAACTGTGCATGTATGTGTTAAACACTTTGGCTACCTTATATGTTCTGACTCTGCCTATGTATGAAATTTGCATCCTTGAAAGCATACAGTTTTCTAGCATATTTACTTTAACTTCTCAGGTAATATCAGTGGTATAGCCTATTTCAGATGTGGCCAAAATTACAAAAACAGTGACTGCATACACATATTTTTAATTGTTTGATTAAAATTATTGCTAGAGACAATATAGTAGTCACTGGCTTTTGGTAGAAACATATCCCTAGCATCCCTACTAAACTATACTCCCACCATTGGTTGGACAAACAGCCCACAATTCATGCAACAGGTTGTGTCAATCCAAAGATATGCTGGATTTTGAGTGCTTAATAAGACGCAAAAGTGATGCAACTGTGCATTCATCCATCAGAAGCTGCAGAATATCCCCTTCCTGTAGAAGCATCACCTCAGTTCTGCATGGATTGTCAGGTTCTGCTATTGTGTGTATTTTAACCTTACCTCTAAATGTCAGAGGGTGAAATTCAGCCTCTTAATGACATCTTGCCCTTTGCAGACTCAATGTGCCAGTAGTTGCACTGTCTCTCAGACCCTCATTATTTGGGTGTTTCATCATGCTGTGGTTGATATCAGTGTCTATTTCACTGTCTCACTTTTTGCAAATTTACCCCATAATGATTTATTTGTGTTCCTATATTTAAATCACATCATCAGCAGCAAGTGGGTAAAGTCACAATGATAATATGATGACAGTGATTATAACGTGGGAGTCAATGTTCTTTTGTAATGCTGATAATGTTACATATTACCTTATATAATATTATATAACCATATATAATATTTAATTAACAATTATGAGCAAGTCAATTTTCAGTTTCAAATTACCTTATAGGTAATTTTTGTGTGTGTATATATATATATATATATATATATATATATATATATATATATATATATATATATATATATATATATATTTTACATTAATTTAAATATAAGGTAATAAAAAATAACTAAATAAAACATGCCAGTAAAATAACAGTAAAATAAAAATAAAAAATAGAGTACAATAACCGCTGTTGGGGATCTCTTTATTATTTAGAGCTGAAAAACACAAAACACAAATCATCCAGATGGAGATGTGAACACTTCACAGGCTCACTGACTGACAGTTTCCTGAGCTGCAAAACAGGAAGTGAGTTCAAGTTCAAGTTCATTTATTTATAAAGCACATTTAAAACAGCCACAAGACTGACCATAAACACAGCAAACACATAAAACAGAAAAAAATAAAACCAAACCAAAGGAATGACAGATAAAGAAGACCATAATACAATGTAATAAGAACGGGATATTAATAGGCCAGATCAAACAAGTGTGATTTTAAAAGAGACTTAAAAATGGATATGGAAGCTTCCACTCTAATCTCTATCAGCAGATTGTTCCATAACAGAGGCCCAACCACAGAACAAGCTTGATACCCTCTACGTTTTAGTCTAGACTGAGATACTTAACTAGATCTTAGACTTAAAAATGCAACAGCTCTGAGAGATAACTATGTAATGGCTTGGTTATGTAAAGTTTTATACATCAGTAAGATAACTTTAAAATCGATTCTAAATTGAATAGGCAGTAAATTGAGGGCCTCAGAGTGGGGGTGATGTGGTCACATTTGCGACTATTTCAAATAAATCTAGCAGCAGCATTTTGGACCAATTGTAGGTAAATAATTTGCTACTTTGAAATACGGCAATATAATAAGCTGAGTGAAGTAATAAAAGTGTGGACAGCCATCTCTAATGTCGTAGCACCTAAAAAGTATTTTATTTTAGACAGCAAGTGGAGTTGGTAAAAACAGAAACTATTTGCAAAAGAGATATGTTTGTACAATTTTAATGACTCGTCAAGCACTCAGATTTTGCACAAGAGAAGATCTGAAGGGGGATTAGCTGCCCGGATGTAGGTTGGTAGCCTGAGAATGATCAATATGACTGAATACAATCACCTCTGTTTTATCTCAATTTAATGTTAAAACATTTTTGAGCTAGCCAGATTTTGACCTTGTCTAAGCACCTTAGTAAGGTACTAAGTGCTGAAGGATAATTTCTCTTAATAGGTCAATTAACCTGAGAATTGTCAGTGTCGAAATGAAGAGACACCCAATGCCTTCTTATAATGGAACCCAGGGGAAGCATGTACAGGGAAAAATGGGAGGGCACCAATATCGAGCCTTGAGGGATGCCACAGGTGAGAGGAGCAACAGAGGAAGAAGTTACCTAGTTTGACAAAAAAAAAAAATTCTGTCAGATAAAAATGACTGAAACCACTTAAGGGCCGTACCTTTTAGGCCCACTGCTAGGCCGATAGTCAACCTGTCATTTATTTGTCACTAAGAACCTGGTTACCTGCATAGGTTCACTATTTAGCCGAGCTATACTCACTGCCTATTTCAGTTTGGCCTGTCAAGTCCAGTTTTTTTTACACAGTATTTTTCAAATTAAGTGGCTTTTTCAGCTGACATGTCAGCAGTACCTGGATGTTTTGGACAGGACATACATTTGCATTTGAAGTTCATTCATTCACAGCATTGCAGTTTATCTGGCATATTGGGATGTGAGTGATGTGAGTTTGATTTCATAGTTTTGATGAGTTTTCTGTTCTAAAATGAGTAATAAAGACACAGTGTACATGTTTTCCTGACTGGCAGTAAATAAAAGAGGAGGAGGTCGCTTTTGAACTGAACTGAAGGAAGTGGCAACTTTCACAGAGCTGTCAGTAAGAATGGAGATGACTAAAACTAAGTGGCAATGAATATGGAAAGAAAGCACAAACAGTCAAATAAACAATTTCTACATGCGGATGAGGGACGTTCACATATTAAAGATTCGTATCCAACTTTTATTTGGTTTTTATTCCTCACAGCACAGACTAAAGAATTCATTCATCTATATTGCAATCAAAGTCACAGCACTGCAAACGCTGTCGTTGACCTGTACAGATCGTACACAATATCGAAATGGATGAAGTATTGAACAGAAAGATGATAGCACAATCTCTCTACTCCAGTAATAAATCAGAATTTAAGCAGTTGTTTTGCAGACATACTTTATAAGAAAAGTATGATTTGGTAAAGTATACAGTGAAATTAAATCAATAGTGTTTGAAATGGGAATTGTACATGGGTCATTGTTATTCTGCAGCACATTTTAACATTTTTGGATGAAATATCTTTTAAAGAAAAGCGGGTGTCATTTTGTCATGTTTTCTTATGGTTCGCTAATTCTTCTTAAAAACTGGCAATTTATTAATGTTTATTTTGTACTTTCTCTAATCATGTTTCAAGCTATACATTTTTTTCATATATTTTTAACAAAAGCCATTTCCTTAATGACAATTAACAAAACAACTGCACAAGAATACACATAAGTCTAAAATAGTATTGTCTTTAAATCTCTGAAATTAAATCAATGGTAAACCTTTAAGTGTTTTAAAAGAAAAATGTAAATGGGTAGGCTAATTGATACTATGCAATATGTAAAGGATAATCAATGGTTTGCCGTGCATTAAAGTCCGTTTTTTGTATGTGGAGGCAAAAAAACTGCATGATTTTTATTGTACATTTCTTTCAATATCTTGACATCGCCACTGATAAGCTACTACTAAATATAATGTAGAAACTTTTATATTCTGTAAAGCTGTTTTGCAACGATTTGTATATTGTGAAAAGCACTATACAAATAAATGTGAAATGAATTTAAATAATATTAGTAAGAATTATATTAGCTAATTCCTTTAGCACAATATCACACATAATACATTAATACATTTTGTTTAATGACACCATGTTTCAGGAAGAGATACTGTTATGTGGTGGAGGAAAAAAAAGTGTTTTAAAACAAACAAAAAATACTCATAGAAAACAATTACAAAATTAAATGAAAGTTAATTACAAAGAAATGAGCTGTAACGTGAAATACTGAAGTTGAAGGACTAAAATAGCATTTTCTTATCAAATGTAACTTTTATTTATGAATGTTTTTAACCATGTATTATCGACTCATTGGACTGATAGGCATTCTGTCAAATTAATTAATATAATATTTTAAAAGCTGGTTAAAATCATTAAAAACTTTCCACTGACACACTCATGTTCAAAAGCGGACAGGAATGACCCACATATTGGTCACAGATATGAATTCTTCTCTCTATCATTTCACATCTTGTTTCTCTTCTAATTTCAATTAAAATCAAATTGCCTAAATCAATATTTTTTTTTTAAGTACAAATTGAAATACAGTTGGGTTGCAAATGTGTCATCTAGAGATAAAGGAAGCAGAATGGATCGTATGTGTTTCATTAGTTGAGTGTAAAATAGTTCAGTTGAATGTTTTTTTGGTCAAAAACAAATAAGGAATTAATGGAAGAATTATCGATGCGGCTTCGCTGATACACAGCGCTATCAGCAGCTGACACACCTGAGATGCTCTCTTGTCATTTAAACACATCTAATCAGGCACCAGACTATTGAAAATGAATGTTTTCTTCACTCCATTAATATTCTGCCACTATCTGTCATGCTAAAGATGTTTTTGGTCCAATATGGGATCTCAAAAAATCCCACGGTTATGCAACTTTCCGCTTTTGAATGTGAATTTTGACAACAAGGCACTGGCAAATCCCACAAGAGCTCTGTGTAACATAAGGACAAAATAGAGCAGAGAAAATAACAAATGTCTAGTCGTGCGATTTGTGTTCAGACTTAAACACTGAGACTGAAGTATGAGTAAAGGACAGGCTTCCACATGGTTATGAGCCAGAATAGGTCATTGAGATGGATGGGAATGCTAACATCTCCAGGGATTTTACACCTCCTTGTGCATTTGGAAGCAGGGAAGGACAAAATTAACAAGAAGAAAATATACAAAGCTTAAGTTAGTCTTCCTCTACATTTAATGTCAAACACTTGACGGCTGAATAATGTTACTGTAATATCACTCAGAGGAAGCAAAATGGCACAGATCATTCTTGCTGAGGGGCTCGATTGTAACTTCTTCATCCTGACCTCAGCATTTTTGTCCCGGAAACTTATTTACTGCTTCTCCAAGGACTTAATTACTAACACAACCAAGAACAATAAAGTCCTGGGCAAACAGTTACAACTGCAGGCTGATAAGGGCGGACATTCATCAAAGAAAGCCCTCAATTAAGTCGTACTCTTGACTTTATAGCTGTTCATCGTGCAGAAAACAGCTTTTGTGCAGGCCATTACCTGTTAATAGGTCAGTCACTACTTTTACAGCTCTGACACCGCGACTGGCACGACTAAAGCAAAATGGTATTTAGGTAATTTAATGTGTGAAATAGCTGGCTGACTGAGCCATAAATAGCTATTTGATGTATGACAATATATCGACTGTCATAATCCATTATTATGACACTCTCATTTTCAGACTGTAGGTGTAGGTGGTGCGAAATTGAATAAGCATACAGTAAAAATGCTACTTAAAAAAAAAAAAACGCTACTTCCTGCAATATTGTTTCAAGATTTAACTCTTTCCTGATCAGAGCACTGAATTATTCTTTCTAAGTATTCAGTACTCATAGTGATATATGCATCTAAATAACATATAATATATTATAAAAATTATGTATCATTATAATATACAACTAAAACTAAAAACATAAACATTTTATATATAAAAATATGTTGGAATATACAAAATGTTTTATATATTTTTCAAGATTTATATATATATATATATATATATATATATATATATATATATATATATATATATATATATTATTTGTCACATTTAATTTATTTATTTATTTTAAGGGATACTTAACCCAAAATGAAAAAAAAAAATGTCATCATTTACTTGTTTATCCACTTTCAAGCTGTTCCAAACCTTGACTTTCTTTCTTCTGATGAACAGGGAATAATATTTTTTTTGATTGTGAGTAACCAAATGATTGCTGCAGCCTTTGACTTCTGTAGAGTTGAAAAACATAATTATGGAAATCAGTGGAGACCAAAAACAGTTTGGTTACCAATGTTCATCAAAATATCTTTTCTGCCTTCTTCAACAGAAGAATGCAGGTTTAGAAACAACAGTAAATGATGACATTTTTGGGGGAGTGAACTATCCTTTAAATTACTCAATCACCTGCTATACCCTTAAACATGGACACACTTTATTAGATTGCACAAGCAAAAAAGCAGCCTTTATTTTGCATCCTGGTGTGAAAAGGTAGAGATTTTCCAATAGTTTTTGTTATTTCTGGAGAGCTTTAGGATCACACACACAAATGTGGCATAATAAATCATATCTGTGTTGTGACTGATAATCTATGGCTTGCATAGATCATGCTGGTGTTCCTGTGGATGGCAGAGCTCCAGGCGGAAGGCAGGCAGAGGGTCATCAATATCCATTGCACTTCAGAGGATCATGGGAAAGAGGGCTGTTTCTGTTCTTCAGCTACAGACAGGAGCACAGGTGCCTAATGCGACCCAAAACATTCAAAACATTCTGTGCTGTTTTCCTACATAGAGTATGAATAATATCTGCTCCTATACCAACAACGTTATGTTTTCAGTTCCAATATAGAATATACTCAAGAACAAAATATAGAACATACTGTACTATCCTTAACATCTCACAAATGTTATCAGACAACATAAACACTGCAAACAAACACACATCTGCTACATCTACACACTGCAATGTTTACATTTACGTTTATGCAATTAATAGATGCTTTTATCTAACAGAGCTTACACTGCATTCAAAGTGTACATCTGGATCAGTTCATGCATTTTTGGAATGAACTCTTGACCTGGGTTTAGTTTGACCATGACCTTTTTCAGCAACAGTATTTTATTTTATTGTTCACACAGGGACATTTAATTATACATGTTCAATTAAATTAATATGTCAAAAACATCTAATAGTATATTGTGACAAATGATTATAGTTACATTTATCTGCCTGTGACTTTATTATATTGAGAATTGGTTAGGTTTAGTTTAGTGGCTCAGTAGCTCATCCATTTAACCGTAAAATCCAATAACATAAACACAACATAAAGGATAAATATTTATGTTTCTAAATATGTTACATACAGTACAAAAACGGAGTGACATGGCTTTATTTTACAGACAAACTGAAAAAAACAAAGAAGTGTTAACTACATACAGTATACATTTATGAGTAGTATTTTCTTGTAAAACATACTTGAAAATAGTCTTTATAAACAACTTCTTACAATTTGTTTTTCTTCAGTAGCACTCAGTCTTAGTTCTTTGCATCTCAAAAGATTTGCAGACAAGTGCATTATGGACAAATACAGGATTTTAACGGGATGTGGCCTGTGGCCAGCAGGGCATCCTCACAGGGCAGTGGTGAATATAACCAAATAAGAGTGTTATAGACAGACAAGGGTCATGGCAGTCTAAATGAGATGTGGTGTATAATAGTCCTGAGGGATCAGCGCACTGGTACATTTATCTGGAGACAGCACCTTAAGAATCAGCCTCTGCATATTAAGCACATAATTATGGAAAAGCAACAAGAGGCAAAATCCATAATAGCAGCATAAACAGTCTAAGACTGGAAACTAGAATTATATGCAAATTAGATGCAGCTATTTAATGTTAGATTCATTGAGTCATCATATAAAGTAGTTTATTCATTCTACTGCTTTTATAAAATGAGCTCACAAATAGCCTGTACTGTTTTAGCTCTAATGATGTTGTGCTGCTGTGCTGTATGCTGTCGGCTCACAGTGATTGTTTTCATTGCTTATTTTAAATACTTGCACAGACAATAAAATGCATTAATAATAACTTAGCAAGTGCTGGTATTGAGTGAGGATTTTTTAACTGTAGAGTCAAATGTTAACATGAAATGTATCAGCATATACAGGGCCTTGCAAAAATAGCTTCCTCAGAAGCACTGAGGGAATTCGGAAAGGCCGGATCCTGGTCCCATGAGGGGTCTGTTGTCCCACGGGAAGCCCCCAGCAGTGCCCCTCGATTGTCATTCAGGGCTGTAGTGATCATTGTGTGCTGCATATGCAGAGGGACCACGTGTCCAGCTTTCATGGGTGGATTCTGGTTGTGCTGCTAAAGTGTTCTATAGATCCAGTCCTGGACTGAAAAATCGTAGTTTAAAATAATCTAACATAACTGTTTAATATTTGAATATATTTAAAAATGGAATTCTTCCGAATTTTCAGCGTCATTATTTCAGTCTTCAATGTCTCATGATCCTTCAGAAATCATTCTAATCATTCTTTTTCTTCTGCTTCTTTTTTATTTTTGTGAAAACAGATGTTTTAGTGATCTTTTTTTAGAATGCAAAGTTAAAAAGAACAGCATTTATATTAGCATTTATGTAGCCTATATTTGTCTATGCATGTATACTATTAAAAAAAACTACAAAACAAAGTGTTTACCTGAACTTGGTTTGGTTATGCTGAGACAGCAATGATGGATAAAATGTGTCAAAATTGGCAAAAAAAAAAAAATCACCTTGTTGTCTAAATGTGAAATTCAGAGAGCTCAGGACAAAGCTTTATAAGTGAGTTGGATATACCATATGGGGTTCTTTCTAAATATATTATAAAATTATTTTTTAAAAAAACTTCCATTGTTTGTTATAAGGAGAAAAGGAACATCAACAGAAGCACAGAATGCCATCTGACATGAGACAAACTGCCCATTATATTCTACAAATATACAACCTCTCCATTTCTAGTGACCGATGTCAGCGAGGACAAACAGAGGCGTGAGATTGACAGATTTTGCACCTTACAGATATCAAGGGCAGCCACAGTTCCTCTGAACTCTGTTCTGTGTGATACATAGACTCTCTTTCCCACCACAAAGACAAAGTTTGATGAATGAGGTGCTCTGAGATTCTGCAAGGCCGATCTGTTTCAGAGGACAGTGGAAGCTCTGATCCAAAACCATGTCCTTTCAGACGCAACGAATCTACTGCCTGTTTCTGAACCACTCTCAGTAATTCGTGACATTTACAGTACTACTCCAGAACATTCACAATATAAAGTACCATAAAACGCTGGTTCTTCGCCACTACTTTTTGCTTCGAGATGCAAGCAATAAAGTTGTTTGTCATATAAAAGTTAAAGTAAATGTTCTTAAAATCAATCTATGAAACCTATTTTACAGTAAAGTGGCTCAAAATAAGCTAAATGAACTAACTTAAAAAGTAATGAACTAACATGACTAGGAAAATGAAATAATAATTATTTTTTAATAGTTTTAGATAATTAGAGCCTCTCGGCAGCAAAATAATTGACTCACTGTTTATTATATACTTAAGGTTAGATACTTCAGGCAAAAATGCACTGGTCATTTTTGAGATTCTGGGTTAGTCTTTGAGTTAGTTAACTTAATTTTTTTTTTTTTTTTTTACTTAAATGTTTTGAGGTAATCAGTTTCCACAAATATTTTGTGTATTCTGAAATCATCTGCCTGATTTTATATAACATTTTCTTTTTTTTACTTTATTTCCTGATTTACTGAATGGTAAAAAAAAAAAAAAAAAAAAAAAAAAAGTCAACTAAATGAATCAAGAATTTTGAACCTCCTGGATGTGTATGCAAATTAGCACATAAACCAATCAAATAATTGATAAATTTAAATTAAATGTCATTAAATTCCTATTTTGCATATTTAAACAAAAAATTAAAGAAACCTAATACAAAACAGTATTTGAACATGTAAAATTATATTTTTTGAGTATATATATATATATATATATATATATATATATATATATATATATATATATATATATATTCAACAAACGCAATGAAACATTATAAAAATCACATTCTATGTTGACCTAGCTGTGACTTTCCTTTGTTGTTACACAGCGATATAGTCTTGTTATGAGACCTTGGAATAATGGTTTACCATTAAAGCGCCATTATATGACAACAACCTCAAGGAAATCGTAAAGCAATGCAAGTGTTGTATTCTGCTCTCTTATTTGTAATTACTGGCACAATGACAGATGGTGATGCTCCTAAGGCCGTGTGGTATTAGTATGCTGGCCTCAGGATAGCCCATCACATTATCACGTTTCCAGAGTTATGCAATTGGGTCTTCACTGCAGCACTTGTCAAGTGAAGAATTAAACACAGCATCCAAATGGCCAAATACTCATATAATGAGAAATTAGATGGCTAGAGGCAGAAGAAAATAGCTTCAAATATCAACTTCTAGACACAAGCATCATACACTGGCCAACACTTAAATAATAGTGATATGCGAATGGCATAATGTACACTTTTATATATATCATTTATAAATGTAGACTAGAAACAAGCAAAAAGCGGTAACCTACTGGTCTTAGGATGAAAGACTTGGGATCTGATATTTGAAACAAAACAAAGATTTTCTTTTTTTTTTTTTTACATGGTTTGTAATGAAATTACCATACACTACACAGTTCTTACAACACATTTTTTACTATACAAAACTTCATCTGCATACAATTTAAATTTGCATTCTTCCTGACTTCGAGACTAGAATTATGGCCAATGACAGAAGAAAATGCAAACATGACCCAGTTACATCTGTATATTGTGTAAAATAATGTGTTCAGAATCATACATATGAAAATGGGCTGGGAAAGAAACAATTAGTTTGTTTCATAGGAAGATAGGAATCATGTCTTTATGCCAGTTATTTCAGTGATTAAGACAACACTTTTTCTCCTTACAAATAGTTTTCAGAAGCAAAAATGCTACACAATCATATTTTGTGATAAAGAGTGACATGCTAGAGCCACAATCTTTGGAACCAGCACCACAATTTTAGTATAAAACAAGTATTCGTTTAGTTAATATCAGTGCTTTAAGTGGGCCGGTAGGCACCAGTACTCAGTACCGCCACTCCCACTCTCCGTGCACCCAGAACATGATTTTAGCATACAGGTAAGTTCATTTGGACATCTGTTTTAATAGAGGTTTTAATCCTTTGCCTGTGCTGCCGCTTTTCAGAGCTTCTTCCAGGTTATGGAGTGTGAATCATTTTAACCAGTTTGAGAGTTCGAAGCGGGATCGCGAATCATTTGAGTCAGTTTCGGGAGTTCGTAGCGTGTTCGCGAATCATTTGAATCAGTTAGAGGAATCATAGTGAGTTCGCGAATCATTTGAGTCAGGTCGGGAGTTCTTAGCGGGTTCGCGAATCATTTGAGTCAATTTGGGGATCGCGAATCATTTGAGTGAGGTCGGGAGTTCGTAGCGGGTTCGCGAATCATTTGAGTCAGTTCGGGAGTTCGTAGCGTGTTCGCGAATCATTTGAATCAGTTAGAGGAATCATAGTGAGTTCGCAAATCATTTGAGTCAGGTCGGGAGTTCTTAGCGGGTTCGCGAATCATTTGAGTCAATTTGGGGATCGCGAATCATTTGAGTCAGGTCGGGAGTTTGTAGCGGGATCGCGAATCATTTGAGTCAGTTCGGGAGTTCGTAGCGGGTTCGCGAATCATTTGAGTCAATTTGGGGATCACGAATCATTTGAGTCAGTTTGGGAGTTCGGAGCGGGTTCGCGAATCATTTGAGTCAGTTTGGGATCGCGAATCATTTGAATCAGATCGGTAGTTCGGAGCGGCTTCGCGGATCATTTGAATCAATTCGAGAGTTCGGAGCGGGTTCGCGAATCATTTGAGTCAGTTTGGGAGTTCGGAACGGGATCGCGAATCATTTGAGTCATTTTTAGGATCGCAAATCATTTGAATCATTCGAGAGTTCGTAGCGGGTTCGCGAATCATTTGAGTTCGAACAGAATTTTTTTTTTTTTGCCTATAATAGAGTGCCGGCACCTCTTTTGGGCCACACTGGTTAATATGACACATGACATGAGATATCTTTGCATTACATTTATTTTATTTTTTTGTGTAAAAACATTGATATCAGCAGGTCACTAAAAATTAGACCACAAAGTATAAGCCTTCCATTTTGCAGTGTTTTTTTGTTTTTTTCTCCATAATGTTGGGAACACTACAGATGGATTATCATTGTGATCGTGGTTAAGTGGGACATGCAACATATTTTTATACACAGTGTGCTGTACATGACAAAAAAGTGCACCTGCATGGCTCTGTACAGTACTGAGTCATCAGATCTATTTAGACCGCAAACAAGAGATGTTTCCACACAGCCATGGTCCAGTCAACCTCTGAACATGTCAGGCAGGGCCTGTCACTATTGAGGCCCATCTAGCGGCCTGCAAATAAACTAATATATATGTTTTTTTCCCCCCTATCATTATACACTTTGCAATCATTAAAAATTCTTAAATGGCAACTTTAGCTCCCTTGTACACTAAAACCACAACTTAACATCTACTTTTTAAGGAAATAACAATCAAAAGCAGGTTAAAAGTGCTAAATGAACACTGACTAATAATAAGTTAGTGGGCATAAGGAAGCAAAACTCCACATGGACTATATCACAACAATTACTTTTTTAACAGCACCGTTTTTGCTGCACACTAAATTTAAGGCAATGCCTCATTAGGGGGCATTTTATCTCCCTGCTGTCGGCTCTTTTTAACTTTAATGAAGACTGTCTGATTAGATTGGAAGCTATAAATAAGGGGATTCGGACAATTAAGCCACACTTTAAAATGTCTGAATGTCATTACATTGAGAAAATATTTAACCAAGTGGCATTTATTTTAAAGAATGACAGCCAATACACACTCTTCAAATGAAACATTAAATGCTAAAACAATAAATACAGTTTTGATCAAAAGTTTGGGGTCAGTATGATTTGTTAAAACCATCTAACAGTTTAATTCTGCAAGAAATGATGCATTAAATTTATCAAAAGTGACGGGAAAGAGAATTCAAATGTTAAGATTCACAAGATTTCAAATAATTGTTGAACGTTCTATAAGAATTGTGGGGGAAAATTACCATAGTTTCCACGAACAATTTTAAGCAGCACAACTGTTTTCAACACTGGTAATTCTAAGAAATGTCTTCTGAGCAGCATATCATATAATAATGATTTCTGAAGGATCATGTGACACTGAAGACCCAGTGATGATGCTGACAATTCAGCTTTGATTACAGGAATAAATTACATTTCAAAATACATTACATTATTATAATATTTCACAATATAACTGTTTTATTGTACATTTGATCAAATAAATGAATACAAGAGATTTATTTCAAAATAATTTTATACCTTTATTATGTGTTCCCATTCAATTAATTTCATATTTCACTCTACAACAAAACATTTATTTTTAAGTGATCTTTCAATATTTTTCTTTTATTTACATTTCATTTTCCCCCAAAATATATAAATAAACAAATCTATAGCAAGAAAAAGAAATGAATAATAAATAGATAGATACATTATTTTGCATTTCCACAAAGAAAATGTATTTATTCTCACATTTAGAACCACACCTGTAAGACACAATACCTCAAAAATAAATCAATCAATCAGTAAACAGTATTAATTATACTAATACGTCTTTATCATTAAGGTAATACATAAACCTCAAAAACAGTTGTGTGTACCATTTGAAATGATAATATTGTGATGGTTTGTGGTTATCAAATGTTACTGTATCATGTTCATAGTTAGTTAGATGTGATGAACTACATCTGTGGATACTTTGCTGAGACACCTGCGTGAATTCATACATCCACTAAAATCAACTTCAGTTGGTTAAAAGTCACTGGCAAAATGACAGAAATGTAGTTCATTCTGAGAAAGGCTGCAGTAATTGAGCACAGATGCCACTTGGTTTGATACCATATGTAATGCAATGACATTAAGTGTGGCTTAAGTGTCCAAATACATTTTTGGGGTCACTGTACAAGAAATGCTGAAATGCTTTTAATTAGCTTTTATGTTCCACCAGCGTATGGAGGACAGGTGTGCATGCAGATGCTCGGGCTAATGCAGATCACACCAAAAAAGCCTCTTTAATGACTCCACGGCTGTGTGCATTTGTTTTAAGATGTGTCTGTCGCATCGGAGAAGGCTCTCTTGAGGATGACACAGTTCTGTGGTCTTTGTGTGAAACAGGAATGCGACAGCTGTAGAGTTCCCATGGTCCACAGCACATCTTTAGACTCTCACACATATGCTGCGCGATATACACTCACGGAATGTCGATGCCGTTTCCTGTCCTGTGTCCTATTTAAATCAGTCTCTATGGCCATCTGCACAGAGCACCATTATTCCTGGTCACTCTGCATTTGGGATGCTTGTTACCGTGCCGCTGGTTGGGGGGGATGTTGCTAGGCAGTGGACCCCAGAGACTGCATTGTCCAGATGCTGCTGGCTTTCCCAGGCTGCCTCCTCTCCAACCAGAAGGAACACAACGCTCTCATTTCTGAAGTGTGTTACTGCATCTGGGGTGCTCAAAACAGCAGGGAACACTCACTCACACACATATGTGCTTGCACACTACGCCGAAAACTTACGTTCCAGCACTGCGGAAACTAGGATGGTCTGATTTTGACAAGTTCAAATTTTACTAAAGTTTGTTTGCAACTTTGGAAATACATGATGCATATTATTTGGGCCATTTTCTGTATGTTACACACTGTAACAGTTTCTTCAAAGCCAACTCAGTCTCTGTTTTCTATTCGGTGTATTCTACTTCTATAGACTTTTCAAGGTCAGTTTTTATTGTCAGTTAAGGTCAGTTTTTAAATGATTAAATTCCAAGGTTTAAATGGGTATATGTTCATTAGAAACATGATTCAAAAAGCTGACAGTTAAGAATAACTATTTTATATAAATATTTAAAAACATTTTAATACAAAATTGCATTCCTGCCATATAAATAATATCCAGATGGAAAATATTCAGAAAACAAAAAGTCTCTACAGTCTGTTTAGTCTATTATGCTTCTAAATAATAATAATTTGATACAATTTAATAATATAATTGTATTAGTCTCAGGCTTCATGACAGTAATATAATTCCATTATTAAATTGTATCAAATATAAATAATATGAATTATGATTTTCCTAAAGCATTACACCAGATAAATAATATAATGTGCATTTACCCAGTCAACATTTAAGTGATCAGTGACTGCCCATTATAAAGGTAATATAACTGAAATCTTTAATAGAGACTTAATTTCTTTTAAAATTACTTAGATAAAAATAAAAATAGAAAAACTTATTGTTGATATACATTAGCTGTAACAATGGTAATTTGGTCTTGAAAGCATGTGAAAACTGTAGATTTTGTTATCTTGGTAAATCTGAACACAATTAGTTTTTATTTTATTTTTTTTACAGGATAAGAAAAATAACAACAAAAATAGATCAATGCAATTACTTTTAAATGTAAATAGAAATAAAATAAAATATAAAAAAGACAAATATTAAATATTTATTAAATAAATATTCATCTAACCCTAACCTTAACATAACTCAAACCCTCTAACCCTAACCCTAACCTAACCCTAACTAACCCTAATATTAATATTTATATAACTAACTTAGCATTTTCGGTTTTAACATTTAGTTTAACTTGATGCACTAAAGGTCAAATAAAAATGTTAAATTATATATATATATATATATATATATATATATATATATAAAAAAAACATCATTCTGAAAACCTAAATGAAAAAGGAAAATATATATTTAAAAATATAATGCTATAATAGTATCTCAGTGATACTATAATAAGGCTGCAGAAGTGTATTCTCAACAACCACAATGTTAGAAATTGTAAAGAGCTTTTTACCTTACCAGCAGTGGCAGGACATCCTGTCAATCTCACTGGGTAGCCCCGCCCACCAGGAAATCTCATCTGTTCAATATTAAGCTCCTCATAACTCTCTATTAAACATCGGATATGTTCTGATTGGCTGTGATTGTGTCACACCATGAAGCAGTCAGTAGAAAGTTGTCGCATTGTGCCCGATTAACCTCCATGTGCTCTTCAGTTCATCTTACTGCTGTGTAGGAGAAACAATTAAGATATTAAAGAAACTTCTCATGGGATTGGCTTCACTAAACATACAAATAAGTTTAAAGCAGTTGCTTGTCAGCATTGGTTTGGCTCTGTTCCAGAGCGCAGCGGCCAGTAGTCTCCTCCTGTCGAGTGTGCCAGAGACTGTCACCCCTGCTCTGTTAAGTCCAGAAATGTTTCGGGAAAGGAAAGAAGACAGCTGTCTACCTCACTTTCTTTCTCTCGGCTTCTTCTCTTTCTACCAAGACCTCTCATAAATATTCAAACCTTTTGGATTGCGTGTGTCCCGGGCCGTGCCACCCATTGTTACACCCGCAGGTGAACATACCTATACTGACAATCCTACACCTCTCGCTCACTTCTTCCTTTCCTTCCCCCATCTGTTTCCTGCTTTTCTAATGGAGGAGTTATTTGTAAAGTTTCAGGGAGAATCACCTCTG
This sequence comes from Carassius auratus, assembly GCF_003368295.1. Classification (NCBI taxonomy): domain Eukaryota; kingdom Metazoa; phylum Chordata; class Actinopteri; order Cypriniformes; family Cyprinidae; genus Carassius; species Carassius auratus. The sequence continues at coordinate 43,055 of NW_020525958.1, read as the reverse complement.
TACAGCTAAAAACTACAATGACTTCATATGTAGTTTGAAATCTATTTATTAAAAACATAATACAAAAAAAAATTACCATTTAAATTTGGCAGTGATGGAGTTTTATATTTAAATGAATTTAAATATTTGCATTAACATTTTAAATGCATTTAAATATCAAATTGCATCACTGCAAAATAAGTAATATCCAAAAAATAAGAATAACATACACATTTATGAATGAATCAATGAGGCTTTTGTATACACTGTAAAAAACTAAAACAAAACATCATTTAAATAAATTGTCGAAAAAGCAAAAAAATTTATTTTAAATTAAAATTTTCTTGCTTGGACTTGGTTGAGAAGATATATTATATTAAATCTACACAAATATATTTAAAAAAAAAAACATTGAATGAAGAGCTATTTTCAAATCCAACATTCAGAATGTCAATGTTTGACTAAACTAATAAAAATGAATCCAGCCAACACTGAGTTCATGCTGAACGTGCACGAGCCTGAGTGACAAACAGCAGCACCATCATCTGTGGCTGCTGGTTTTTGATTGTTTAGTTTCTTGAGACCTCATTGTGTCCTCAGGAGCCTTTGGTAATTTGGTCTTGTCTGTACATGTTTATTTGACTCTCAAAAGCCGGCAGCCAGAGTCGTGCAGTATGTGAATTGCCAAGGATCACCATCTTCTTTACTGTTCCACTGCAGAAAAAAGTCACTGACATCTTGGATGGCCTGAGGGTGAGTCAGTTAACAGCAAATTTTCATTTTTGGGTGCTCTGTCCCTTTAACCCTGCATGTTTAGTCTGTATGACAAATGTTATAAATGCAGATTGTTATTAAATAAAGCCTATTATGAGGTTTTTGTGTGTGTGTGTGTGTGTTTTTAGTGATTGATAGACACCAGTTAAGAATTTTCTGAAACTCAGTATAAAATATAATAACTATTTCCAAAGAAATTTCTTATGATGCCCAAATAGCACATCTTAGTTGAGGTGACATATGAAATGCGTGGAGTAAATGGTTGAATATTAATTGAGATAATTTGATGTAGATTAATGTTTGACCAATAAAAGCATTATAGTTGATTGGACTATAAAACTATTTCAGTGAAGGTTGAGCCAACCAAAAAATAACAATGCAGACAACACTTTGAAGACAGAAATTGACTGAACGTAAAACTAGTTAGTTAATAATAATAATTAGTTGAAACAGCTTTTCAGTTATCAATCATTTTTAGTTTTCATTTTCATTTTAGTTTAAAGTTTAGTAGTTGTATGTGCTTTTTTTCATTTTTAATCTTCTATTTAGCTTAATTTTGGTTTCAGTTTTAGTAATTTTAGTACTTCAGCTTAAATGTATTTTTATTTCAGTTAACTGCCAAGTGAAAATGTCAAATTATTTTATTTAAACTTTATTTTACTGAAAACAGTGTTTGATAGTTTTCATTTCATTTGTGTTAATAAAACTAAGCTTCTACACTGAAAAACTAATTAATTTAGAAATTTCTAGTACATTTCTTAAATAATTACAACAAAATGTCTGTTACAAACTAAGGTAGTGCAAAACGTAAAATAAGGAACAAGAGGAGGATGGTGAACAAATGAGGAGTTTTACTGGAAGACGAAGGAGATTACAGACAATACACAACACTATCACTTGTTAATACATTTACATTCAAACACATCAACATCTAAACAATCACGGACGAGGGAGAACTCAACAGAATGGGTATTTAAACAATCAGGAGGTGATGAGGGAACTGGAAACAGGGGGGAGGAATCAATTAACAAAACTAGGAAGGTGACCTAAAAAAGGAAACAAAGTTCATGAACGTGACAATGTCAAGTATCCCACTGAATTAAACACAAAATTAATGACTTAATGTTTTTGTTGTTGTTGTTTTCTTGTAAAGCATACTTCAATAATCTGAATAAGTTTTATTTCCAACTTTAAAAAATTTCCTTTTTACGTTACATGTACTTACTATTATAATAACAATACATTATGCATAATTACATGCAAGTAACCCTAAACCTAACCCTTCATATTATTCTGTACTTAAGTGTATAATTACACTGTAAAAAGGACACCTTAAAATAAAGAGTAACCAAAAGATCCACTACAATAAAAATAAAAGTCTCAGCCAACATGGAAATAATCTTGGTATAAAAAGAAAATAATAATAATGGATTGGTATAGAAACAAAAATATTGTGATGTTTATTTCAGTGCTTGGTTTTTGTGACTCAAACTTATGTAGCAAGTACAATTAGAAAAGCATCAATACAATAGTTAAACTATTAAAATTTAAAGTAAAAAATGACTATTTCACCCAATGGGTGTGTGTGTTATGAATCTAGCTTAGCAACATGCCAATGCTCAACTGTATTGAAAACCACTTTGAGTCAAGCCACCTGTGTGCCATTACCAGTTAGGATGCTGCCTTAAGAGGTGGTTGCCTATGTAGGGAGCAAACATCATTGCAGGTTCACTAGGTTTCGGAACAGAGCTGTAGTGAGGCAGAATGGAGGATTAAATGGGCTAACGGAGGTTGACTAGCTGGTTCTGTAGGCTATAAATCACGTCGCATGATAGTTCATCTGGACACTTCTGCTCACCGAGCAGCCAACAACGACTGGAAGAATTTCACTTCAGTTCCCTTCATTTACATATCCCTCTCCCTCATCCTCTCGCACACTTTGTTTTTGTGTCTCTTTCACAGTTTAATGAGATGTGGACAGGATGAGTCCATCTGTGTTTTTCTGTTGTAGTCATCTAATGGGTTGTTTGCACTACTTCAGCTTATAAAAGCTGTAAGATCTAAGCCTTTGCATTCACTGTCAGTGTCAATGCTACTTTGAAGAGAAAGGATTCAACACCCTCGCTTCTGTCAAATTTTGTTTTTGTTTCACCTTATCTTTAGGGTTTTCCCTCTAAACATCTTCAATTATTCGTGATCTAGTGCTTTAGTTGTAACATACACTGTAGGAAAGAAAAATCAAAGTAAATCTCTTTAAAATCTCAAGTTGCTGAACCACAATATTAGACCACTGAAGAAAAAGAAGGCAGAAATCTTACATGTCTCCTTTAGAGTTTCAGAAGAGAACTCAGGAATGTCTTATGAGAATGAACCCAAAACTGAATGATTAACACTAAACCATGCAACTAAACCAACTCTTCCTGTACACTACCTATTAACAGTTTAGAATTTCAACAATTTGTAATGTTTTTGAATGCAAGTCTCGTATTTTCACCAAGGCTGCATTCATGTGATCAAAAATACAGTAAGAACAGTTACATTGTGAAATATTATTACAGTTTAAAATAACAATTTTCTATTGTAATATAATAAAAATGTAATTTATTCCTCTGATGAAAAGCTGAATTTTCACCATCATTACGCCAGTCTGCAGTGTCACATGATCCTTTCAGAAATCATTCAGATATGCCGATTTGGGGCTTAAAAAAACAACAACAACTTTTCTTATTGACAATGTTGAAAATAGTTAACAAAGTTTGCATTTGTTTACAAAATACAAATAGTTTGTAACATTAGAAATGTCCTTATTGTCACTTTTGGTCAATTAAAGGCATCTTTGAGGAATAAAATAATCAATTCCTTATTAAAGGAAAATCTTTTTTTTTTTGCTGGGGAAACAGACTTTTTCCTGACAGAAAATCTTTTAAAATGTACTGTAAACATTCAAACTGATAGTTTTTATGGAAAACCGAGACTCGGATATAGGGATAGTTTACACACAATTTTTTTTTTTTTTAACATACAATTAAAGTCAGTGAGGTCCAATGTTACTTTATACCCTTCTGTTCCTCAAACTATCTTTTATCTCCCACCAAGAAAGTCAAAATTTTGGATTGCCATGATGAGGCTGAGGAAATGATGACCAGTTTTTCATATTGGGGTGAACTATCTCAAGTTTCCTGAGCTATGAAAAAGCATGCAATATTTGAATAAATAACCATTTGAAAACATCTCTTTCTACCATAATTCTGATGTATTCAACTTATGTATTCTGCATTCAGTATCTCTTTAAACATGACCTTGTAAAGCATCTCTACTCTTTCAAACAAATGGAGAGATACAAACTTACTGTGTCTAGAAGTATAGATTCCTAGTCTCTTTGCACAGAAAGTTCCCGCCAGTGAAGAATTATGTAATCTGAAGCGAGGAGCCCAATGGCAGAGTTTTCTGAGCGTCGGTTAAGATCACAGACAAACTTCAATTGAAGAAAGCAATAAACATTTCCCGCCGCAGGCTGCGTTAGGTGGATGCTCGCTAGTGCAAAGTGACATATTACTACAAATTTTGACACTAAATTTCTTTCCTTTGCTTTTCTAACCTGGGGGAAGATTTTAATGAGGATAATTTTAATCTAAAATCACACATTGCCCTAAAATATTACAGCCCTCGTATCTCCACTGAGACTCTCCTCGCGCAAACAGCCCATAAACCGATGCGTTTTATTTAGAAGTTCAGTCACTCATGAGATCCTAAACATATGGTGTAAACAAAACTGGTATGATACACTGCCGCTTTACCACCTCACTTACCTCTGAAAGGCATTTTGCTCTTTCTTAACCTACAAATCACAGCAACGCAATCGCCCCGAGGCTCAGCGAATGAACATTAACGTGGAGCGTTCACATCTGTGTTGACGACCCGAGGGACATATAGACTGGCACGGGTTGATTGGGAAGTCTCGGACAGGCAGCGCGGGGGCAGAGGCGTGACAGCGAGCCCTAATGAAGCCCGACTCCAGTTCTCTCATTAGAGGCTGGAATGCAGGCGTCCCCTGAGAACAACCCTTATTACAAACCCTTACTAACCTCAGAGGCAGAGTGAGGAAGTTAAAAGAGAGTAGATGAGTCGTGCATGGAGAAAAAGAAAGAGGCAGGGAGAAAGATAAAGAGTTTGTGAGAGACAGAGAAGATGAGAAAACATACCAGCAGAAAACCGCATCAGTGCTCTGAAGGACAGAACGGATCAGAAATATTAGAAGCCTATATTTATTTGTGGCATTACTATTAAAGGACAGCATGCTATTTCACTCACTTTCATGTTGTTCTAAACACGAATGACTTTCTTTCTTCTGCTGAACACGAAAAAGAGGCATTCAGAACTTAAAATGTAATGCACAAATAGAAGAGATTAGTGATCATTTTATGGTGCTTTGTCCCATTTTGTAGTTGCAGTTGTCAGACAAAATGAAAAGAAATGTAAAAATAAATGAGTAAGTAATGAATAAATGATGACAGTTTCAATTCGTTTTTAGTCAATCTTGGGTAAAGTGATAAAATGAAATTAAAATGGCACCTAAAAATAATTATAAATAAATAAATTAAAATTAATGTATATTTAAATAAGATGCCTTATTTAAACAAAAAATATGTTTAAATGAGTAGTCACTACATATAGTACTAGTTGAAGTAGTACTGTTTCTTACATAAAACAAAACTATTTTAGTCTCATTGTTGTCCAAATGTTTTACTTCTATCGCGATGTAGGAAGGTCTAAGAGGTGTTCGAGAAATGAAGGCATCACTTGTTTCAGATGTGAGCTTCACTGGATTCCCTACATTTATTTGTGGGACGAGCGTTCAGTTGATGTCAGCGTGCAGCCTGCAAATATACATCGGAGGGCACATCACTGAGAAGTTTAATTAAACCTTTTGCATCTCAGTGTACATAGTTTGTTTATAACACACCGGCCCGTTTTGTTTCCACAGGGGACGTCAGGATAAACGCCACTGCTGTGCAATTTGCTGTCTTGGATCTCAGTGATAGCATTGACACCGTAGCACAGGGCTTAATTAAACACAGCCCATTGTTATGTCTCCTGGAGATGCAAACAGCAGAAATGAAAGAATGCACTCGAAGAATGGTAACAAGAAAGACACATCGCTTTTATCACGCTAAAGGTCTCACACTCATATTTCTCAGTTTCCGCCACCAAAGAATCTGTGTTTTTCCTCTTCCTAATGGGATGACATCCGGTCCAAGCAGCTGGAGAATCCGATCAATGAGAAGAGCAGCACACCAAGAGATTTGATCAGATCTCAATATCCTTACTCTCTGAATCCAATTTGATTTTCTCCAGAGAAACTGAAGGGGCTTTCAGAATCAAATCCGCTGTCTTATTGATTGTGTTGCTAACCTACGCCACTTACCAAAGAACATGCACAATGTCCTCATGCCGGGACGCTAACCAATGAATAAACAGAACCAAGAAAAAACAGTCATTAACGGAAACCCCAGGGGAAGCTCCTGCTACATCATCTGACATCTTAACTGTGTGATCGATATGTGTCTTTGTACAGCTGTGTGCACTAGAGGTAATTGGCGTCTTGGTGTAGCCGGATTTGAGCTGACGGTTTTTGATTCCTGTGGGACCACTCACTTTGAGTGGTGGCTTGTTGCGGAGTCCTAGAGATACTCTGTGATAGACATGTTCTTGTACCAAAGACAATTTTCATACAGCAAGTTGTAATATGGATGTGCACTGCATAGAAAACACAGCTGAATGTTAAAATTGCAAGCCCGTTGTATTTAATGAAATGAGAATTAACTGTGTGAATGTCACGCACGAGCAAAGCCGTGGTTCTCATCTGGATGGAAGAACTACATTTGCGGCTTTTTATTCTATGCAGATTTTATGGGCTCTAGATACAACTTGATATGTAAGTCTTAAGGGGTCATTTAAAAGAATGTGTTTTTCCATTTAAAACTGTGAGACACTGGAAAGACGTCAAAGACATCTGTCTCAGGGAAGTCTGAGGGAAGTCGTGGCCTAGTAATTAGAGAGTTTGTCTCCTAACCCTATGGTTGTGGGTTCGAGTCTCGGGCTGGCAATAACATGACTGAGGTGCCCTTGAGCAAGGCAACAAACCCCCAACTCCACCCTGGGTGCTGCAACATACATGGCAGGTGTGCGTGCGTGCGTGCATATTTTGGATGGGTTAAATGCAGAGCATGAATAATGAGTATGGATCACCATATGTGGCTGTATGTCATGTCACTTTTTTGACTAGGGCAAGTGCAGTGCAATGCAAAACCTCGTTTCAACATGATTTTGGATTTAAAAACATGCAATACCTTTTTTAAGTTCAAGTTATTTTAACATGAGTGCCATATTTTTACTCAACAGTGTTAAACACTGCAAAAGACACACATGCCGAATTGAATGTTTGTCTGGTCCATGTATGCATATAACAACATAGGCAAAGCAAGAACAGTGGAGTGCAAAAAACATTTCTGAATGTTTTTTTATTTAAAAACACAAGACAGGAGAGTGAAACATTTTTTTTTATTTTTTTTTTTTACTTATTTTAACTTGATGGCTGCATTTGTAGAATGCCGTGAGACATTGTTAAAGATGCAAATGCAATGGTGAAACATCTAATGCATTTTTTTCATAGAAATACAATGGAAAAGCAGTTAAGTCTAGGTTAATTACATGAGTGTGTTTGCATAGAAAAGTACGAACAACTCTTCTCAACAAATTGCATGATTTGAAGTGTCACTTATTGCTGTAGCTTAAACAATGAAAATTAAGTGAACTCGTTCAAATAGTACCTAAAAGGCCTCCCGGGGCCTTTCAAATATGATTTCCATATCTAAAATATCTGTGTACTGTATATTAAATGTAAATGTAAGATTACAGTTAAGTGCAAACTGACACACACACACACACAAAAAAAAAAAAAAAAAAAAAAAAAAAAAAAAATTCTCAAAAGGCATTGCAGAACTATATTATGTGTCTAATGTTGTAAAGGCTGTATTTGTAGTCCAGTCACAGCAAACAAAGCATGGCAGCTCTCGTTCTTTTTTTTTCTTTCTTTTTTTTCTGAGTCATTTATCTTACAGATGTCTGCACAAGCATGTTGTCATTACAAATGAGTTCCTTGGGTTTTACCTTAGTGCTTTCACAACCTACAGTATGTGCCAGTAAAAAAAAAAATATTTTTTTTTCTTCATATTATATATATATATATATATATATATATATATATATATATATATATATATATATATATATATATATATATATATATATATATATATATATATATGCTTTACTGCAAGCTTTTTTCAGGTGTCTTGGATATGAGTGAACCTTTGTCATCATAGCATTGGGCTTAAACATCACCTAATCACAGTCTGAACAGTCTGTTCCCTTCATTCTGTCCTATTTACTCTGCAAAGATAGAAACAACAGTTTTAGTACAAAGATTTATGAAAAAATGTGCTTTGAATCGCAGTTCTTTTACCCAAAGTCAAACCTTGACCCTGAACTAGAACATTCTCTCTCTACTTAATGACCAACCATTGAAGTCTAAAAACAACAAAAAGAGCCATTTAAAGAACATTCATTCAAACAGGTAACAGTTTTAATCATCCACAGAATACTGAACAATCAAGCCACGTGTGTCATTTTTACATTGTATACATTTCTAGTGCCAGAGGAATAGAGTTTATTGCTTACATCATGGGGAAAATACTGAATATAGTGTGTCATTTATAGTAAAATATTTAGAATAACAAAGAGTTTTCATAAAAATGGAAAAATCAGATTACATATTAGTTTCTAGAAATGGACCCTAGCTTTTTATTTATTTATTTGTATCTTAAATATAATTAAAAATAAATAAATAAATAAATAAAGTAAGGCACTTCAGTAATGCATGAGTGAAAATTCTAATAAACTCCAAATATAAACATTGAACACTGCACATTTCTCTATAGTGGCTGCACAAGAGATACATTCTGCTGTCATACAATCTTGCTTCAGGCAAAAAACACATTTAGACAATTTCTCACAACATACAAATAATTTATGTGACTGGTGTTGTGATGCAATGTAAATGTTTAAGAAAAATGAAGTTTACTATTGAACAAATGCAAATCTTATTTTTGATGATAGAATGAAAAGAAAAGAAAAGAAAAGAAAAGAAGAACTGCCTTTTGAGGGATCTCTTGAGCAGAGGTGTGCATGGTCAGATACCAAGGAAAGGCATTTTATTAGGTTATTCAAAGTCATCCTTCATTATTAAAGCGATAGTTCAAAACTGAAAATTCCCTGATTATTTACTTACCCACAGAGCATCCAAGAAGTTTTCGGTCGAAGAGAAATTAAGGTTTTGGAAGAAAACATTTAAGTTTTTCTCCTGTGCAATGTAAACTATTTTTGGCAGTATAAAGTCCACATTTAGGCAGCTTCGGTGGACAAATAACAGTCTTCTCTAATGAAATGAGCAGTCATTTTCAGAAAAAAAAATAAATAAAATAAAAAAAAAAAAATATATATATATATATATATATATATACTTTTAAGCTACTAATATGACCTCCTGTGTGAAATACAACCCCTGTTGACTTGAGTTAGATGGAGAGATATCTTAGAATATTTTCCTGTAGAACCTTAATTTCTCTTCGGCTAAAGAAACGAAGTTAGATACATGGCCTGGAGGTGAGTAAGTGGGAGGAAACTTTCATTTTTGGGTGTAGTACTTTGACCCTTCATTGTCATCATGTTCTTGCAAAGTGAAGAATATGGGTTTGGTAACCAGAGGCAATGGTGTGCAGTTAGGTAGTAGTCTATTCATACTTCAAATAGGGATTTGTGCATATGCCCTGTTTTATAAGAACATATTGAACTGGATGTCTCGCATGAGTCAACAGTAATTAATGCATGAAACCAGATGACTGAACCACTGCACTCTGCTAAATTCCACCTTTGCACTCCACCAAGAAAATAATTAGGTCCAAAATAACCACACTTCAGCCAGAAAGCTTATACATACCCACAGCCCCTCTCAGCTTCATCTTCTGCAGTCAGTGAGCGATTGCATATTTAACCTAGCTAAATGCATTGGAAATTGGGCATCTTAAGTAATTCGTTTGCACCGGTTATTTTAAATTAAATTAAATGTATGCATTTAGCAGACGCTTTTATCCAAAGCGACTTACGGTGCATTCAGGCTATCAGTTTTTACCTATCATTTTATTTTCATTTTATTTTGGCGGTCCAGGTTCTTAAAATGGTCAGGTTTTACTTTGGGGGTGGGGGAGGACTAGTGTCAGAAGTCAAGCTCAAAGAACCCTGAATGTTGCTGCTCTACGGCTGCTTTCAGCCCTCAACTATGACCCTAATAAAAGCCCTGAGGAATGTGTTTACCTTGCTCTGATGATGTCATCACCTCTGTACCCAGGACACAATTCCTAGAGTTTCACAGGTAGAAAGCTTTATTCAGCCTGTTGTAAGGAGGCTTTTTTTTTAAGTGTGAATGTTTCTGTATTTTCTCTAACTCCAGTAACACTCCAATACCGCTTCATCTCAAAACACAACATTTAGTAACAGTCCATAATGAGTTTTAGGAACTGCCTAGTGAATGGCTAATGTTTATATATAACTGAATTGCAATTCAATTTAAATTCAGCCAATTCAATTGGAAATTAAAATGCATTCTCAATTCAATTTTGAATGCCGTGCAACAATGTCAGCAGACAACAAAGCAGAGCCTGGATGTGTATTATCTGTCCATTTCTGTTGTTCAGAATGTGTCCTGGTCTCAGGCTTCCAAAATAACATCTAGCATGACGACATTAGGGAAGAGGATAAAATTACTGGTATTTATCTAGTGTTTCTAGAAACCCAAGACTGTATCTCCTGCTCCACTCCAAGGCCAAAGGACTGTTTAATTATGCACTTCAGTATCAAGCGTTTGATGTTATTCTCTCTGTGCAGTCAACAAACTCCAATCTGGGTTTTGAAAAGTGATCATTAAGGAATAAGCTGTCTGCAGAAGGGACTTATAAAAGAAAAGATTACTAAGAGGCGGATGCCTTTGTGACTGTTACACTGTAATTAACAGTTTTAAATGTGAAGAGAGAGGCCTTTGCTCATAATTAAAGTCAGACATGATACACTAAACACATCCTGAAGTCCCTCCGGGAGGAAGATAAGGGCTATTTCACTAACGAGGTATTGTAGTCTGATGAGCCAGTGAGGAGAGGGCAACACAGTGACTCTGCCAGCGCAGAAGGGGGATGTACTGCCTGGACATGAGATAAGGACCACTAAAATCTCTAAGGAAATATTATTATTGCTCCACAAAACAGGCCTATCAAGAGAGGTCAGACTCTTCTTACATGCCGAGGTCATACTGTTGTTAAATAACACTTGCTAGCTTTAATTCCATGCCCTCACATGAAGGCAACACATACTGTGTATGTAGCTGAAAGGCTAAAACTATATTCCCACCTCCACTGATGCTTTATGTGTAACTTATAGCAAGCAATAAACAGCCAGCGATCATGAATAAGGCTGTTTTGCTCAGAACAAAGAAGAATTTACTACTGATTTCTTTAAATGGCACATCATGCAAAGCACACAAGATACTCACCTACCTGAACTAACAACATGACACTCAAATAAACATATCTTAAGCAAAATATACCATACATGATTACATAAAACTTTTTAATGGCAGTTTTCTGTATAAAATTAAGTGCAGTGCATTATGGGATTGCATTGTACATGTATAATAAATGCTGCTTGTATTTTGGAAAGGCCTTGGCATTGAGAACGCAATATTGCCTAAAGATGTGGCTCACTAAGTTTTGGAATAGATCAAAGGAAACCAAATTTTATTATTGCGTCAATGTTTTGCAGAAAAAAAATGCAATAAACCAAGAATATAAAATGTTTTAATACATAAATGTTTACGTAGACACTTTCAAGTTAACTGCATTTCCTTTAACCCTTAACACAATGCAATGATCAATTCAAAATAGGGGTGTGAATAATTAAAATGTAAAATCCCTACATATTTAGACCGTACAGTACATTGGGCCCACAAAAAGATACTACTTAAGCTAATATCACGGATATAGCCAATTTAAAATAGCAAACTTATATATAAACTTACATATATATATATATAAAACGATAGAACTAAGAGAGAGAAAAAGGAAAAAATGCTCCCCTATCTGTCATTGATGACGATTAAAGATCGTCCCGCCCCCAAAATAATCTTTGGGTGAGTCAGTGTTGCTGAAACAAGGCTTTGATATCACACTGATATTAAATAATATCAAGATATTTGATAAAACTTTTCATGGAAATCAACCTATAAATGGCTTAATTATAGTTGTCTCTGCATAATAAACTTGAATTATAGAAAATATTTTATCACTGAAAAAATTACTGACATCAGCTTTCATCAAACGTACATGATTTAAGGCCACTTCAGAACTGGAGCACTTTTCCCTTAAGTGAAGTGAAGTCAGTGATTAAGCAGAGGGAGATATTAGATGCCTCTCTGACCACAGCAGGAGAGCAGTAATCTCATATTTATAGTACATGTTAACTTATTTGTAACTGTCTTTATAAATCAGCAGATAGCCGTGGCTGAATAGTTTTGTGGTTTCAAAAAAACTAATTAAAACTTAATTTAATGTGAAACTAATTAACTGTTGAGTGCACAAAATTTGACGAGTTAAAACATCAGCAGCCAAAACTCATTAAAATATCTCAGTTTCCAGGTTCGGTATCAGAATTCCCTTTCCTCTGTTTGCCAAGAAGTAGAAAGCAGGAATCAAGCTCACATGTTCATCCTTCAATAATCTAGAGTTTTAGAGATTTATGAAGGTCAATCTAAGACATTTGAAGTCCTTTTAAAGCCTTTTAATTTTACTGTTTTTAAACAACAACATTTTCATTCAAGTAAACGTCTTAGTTTAAGGAAGTTTAGATATTTGTAAACAAGACAAAAATTCTGTTGAGATTTGAAAAATGACATGAAAAATATTTGTGAAAACACAACACATTAAACACAGTAAAATATCACCTTTCACATTTTGCTAAACATAAAACGCTACTCTTGGCAGAGCAACTGAAAAAAGTCAGAGACAGGGCTGATTGCTCTGTTACAGTAAAAACAAACAAAAATCACGGTTTTGGCAACAAAGAATTGCAGATGAGGTCATGCATAATAAAAATGGTCACTTTGGGAAGGAGAAGGGTTCATATTCACACAGTCTAATGCTGGATATTGGATTGAGTATACATACAGTTTTATAAGCCCTTTGTGCAAAATCAGAATCTGCTGCCTGTGCGTTAACATACTTTTGGGGTGAAATTCTGCCAAGTGCATGAAGGCCCCAGATCATCTCATTATTACCTCTAGCACCAGATGCTATCGTCTCAAGATGATAGACACTCATTTATTGTTTTCCAGCTCTGTGCAATCCTCCAGATAATGCCGGTCCAATGGGGAGGACAGAGACTGTGACAGCTACTGATGGAGAGGACCAATAATATCACAGCCCGATTTTCACAATCCAATCAAAACTCCATGGATAAAATCAAGTAATTATTTTTCTCAGAAAATTCGGTTTCAGTCAGAAATGCATCACATTAAATGTGAGGTGAATGCCATATGTTGGTGAATACTGGCTAGGCTGTAAATGTTTGCTATACAGTATGTTAGCAGAAAAATGAAAAGATTGCACATCAAATTCAGAGAATCTTGCAATGCAATTAAACAACCCATAAGCAAGATTTCCTGCCTTATGATATGTCAGTGTATTTCTCTAGAAAAAAAAATTGACGCTAAATCAGTAAAAATTAACTAACAAAACACTGAAATCTGTTATGTTTATTATAAATCAACAGCTGAGACATAAGTAAAATTTTTGCCAAACTTACGTCAACTTACATTTTTTTTTTTTTTTTTTTTTGCTGAGATGTAAATAAGAATGTTTCTTCATTAAAACAGATCTGGATAAATTTTGCACTACATCACTTGCACACCAGTGGATCATCTGCAGTGAATGGGTGCCATCAGAATGAGAGAACAAACAGCTGATAAAGGCATTACATTATTAACTTTAAATTGTTACTTCTGGCTAAAGTGTGATTCTATCATCCATAATGAGACTTCCAAAAGTCCATCCCCTGTTGTCCTCTCACATCAATATTTATTTAGAATGGTTTTGGACTATTTACATGTAAACAGTGCATATTTCTCTCCTGATTTAGACTAGATTATGTTTTCAATGGACAAAGCAATATTATATCGGTGGGCCAGTGGTGCAATGGATAACACGTCTGACTACGGATCAGAAGATTCTAGGTTCGACTCCTGGCTGTCTCGCGCTGTGCGTGTTTTCCACCGGTTTATTTGGGGAAGTCGTGGCCTAATGGTTAAAGGGTTGGACTCCCAATCAAAGGGTTGTGGGTTCTAGTCTCGGGCCGGACGGAATTGTGGGTGGGGGGAGTGCATGTACAGTTCTCTCTCCACCTTCAATACCACGACTTAGGTGCCCTTGAGCAAGGCATCGAACCCCCAACTGCTCCCCGGGCGCCGCAGCATAAATGGCTGCCCACTGCTCCGGGTGTGTGCTCACAGTGTGTGTGTGTGTGTTCACTGCTCTGTGTGTGCATTTCGGATGGGTTAAATGCAGAGCACAAATTCTGAGTATGGGTCACCATACTTGGCTGAATGTCACTTCACTTTCACTTTCATTATGGATAGATGAATCATATTTTAGCCAAAATAAAAAGTTTCAAGTAAAAATAAAAAAATAAAAATAAATAAATAAATAAATCCTTTATTGGTCTGTTTCCTTCAAACATGCAGCTTTTCACTTCCCAAGACATTAACTGACGGACTGAAGTTGTGTGTGGATTACTCAAGGATTATTGTGATGTTTTTATCAGCTGTTTGGACTCTCATTCTGACGGCACCCATTCACTGCAGAAGAACTGGTTAGCAAGTTACATAATGCTAAATTTCTCCAAATCTGTCTTGATGAAGAAACAAACTCATTTGTATCTTGAATGACCTGAGGGTGAGTGCATTTTCAGAAAATTTGCATTTTTGGTTAAACTATTCTATTAAAGGAAGGACTAATTTCTAGAGACTTAAATATTATAAATACGTTAAGGTGGACTTAATTAGACTTTAATTAGAAATTTGCTTTTTAAACACTTGCCACACATGAAACTTGTATTGAAAAGTCCAGATTTGTGTTCTACTCTTTGTGAGTAACAAAAAAAGTCTCTCCAAACTGCAAAATAGGGAACCACAGCCAGTAGGGCAGATGTGCAGAGAGAAACTGTGCCCACTTACCCAACTTAAACTAGCTCTGAGAGAAGAATCCTGGAATCACATCATGAACAGAATCTCTCCAGCTTTTCCAGATCCAGGCCAATGCCATCCTTGTCACCAGGATTTGTTCCGTTCTTAGATTGTGTCTGGAAGAGAAATGACAGCATAAACAAGGTTACGGCGAGCTCCAGTTCAACAGCATGGACTTTACAATCTACTTTCCCTCTGCTGCATCTCCTTTTAATGAATTCCCATAAATGTACAGCTCTCTGTATCTGGATATCTGCATATAATCCTGTCTTGAATCCTGCCAGGGATACTGTCAGTACTGTTGCAGGAGATAATTCAGACACACAAAACAACTTTTTTTTGCACGGGCATGACAAGATAAGCAGCTGTGATTAATAGGTATGAGATGCAGCAACGACAAACGCCTGGTATTCAGAACTGAGTTTGCTTAATTTAAAAAGAGAGAGGCAGACTTGGTGAGAAAGGATGAGAAACAAATGAGACTTTTGTTGTTCTGAACCTATAGGAGCCTTATAATGGCTTAATTTGAATTTCTCATCAAGTCAGTCATCTGAAGTTAAACTAATGAAAAGTTGCAGCACTGGGCATGGCGTGTGTCCTCACTTTGCTTCTGAAAACAATTACTGTTTAGCTTGAATGATAGGTTGACTCTTTTAATCCAAAGTGACTAGCACTGCATTCAAGGTGTACGTTTTACACTTCCTGGGAATTGAACCTATGCCCTTGGCATTGTTGGAATACATTTTGAGTGTTTGTTATTGAATCGTTTTAATATTAAGAATGCAGTTAAATGCAACTTATTCCTGTGATGCAAAGCTGGATTTTCGGCACCATTGCTGCAGTCTTCAGTGTCACATGATTTTACATCTTGTTTCAGGAATTTTGATGAATAGAAAGCATTAATTTATTTTAAAATAGCAATAATAAACAAATCTTAATGACCCCAAACATACAATAACATAAACAAATGTCAAGTTAAGGAATTATAATAACTGTTGAATATAAATAGATCTATCTAGATTGATCCAGCATGACCCAGTCTATTGGCTGGATTTCATATTATCTAAATGAAAGTCAATACCCAATACCATGTTGATGAGGTCATGTGACACAGTACTTTTAGACAGCAAGCTAATTTAGCTCAAATTTGCTTGATAAAATGTAATTTAAAGTAAATGTATTAAAAGTTAATTACATTTAATTTAAAGTAAACTTATTAAAAGTTAACTTATTACATAAGACTAACAAATTTATCCAGACAGATGAAGGAAGGGAACTTTATATTGGAGGCACTTGGCCCAAACAAGCTGTAATAATTATCATATGTTTTGCTGCATATCAAAAATTAAGGCAACTCAATACTGTAAGGTTCATAAAAAGATGGCGTGAGCGCATTGCCTCATGTTCTCTTTTGGCCTCTCTTACTAACCAAGGCTGGAATCAATTAGCTGTTAACACATCAGCTGCTTAACATTAATTGACTAGGTCTGAGATGGGCTGAGTGCTTCTTCATTAGTTTTTAAATGCTTGGATGATAGTAGACCACATGTTCAGGGGAATCATGCCGATTTAAAGAAGAAGAAAGTGACGTGACATTCAGCCAAGTATGGTGACCCATACTCAGAATTTTTGCTCTGCATTTAACCCATCCGAAGTGCGCACCCACAGAGCAGTGAACACACACACACACACACTGTGAGCACACACCCAGAGCAGTGGGCAGCCATTTATGCTGCGGCGCCCGGGGAGCAGTTGGGGGTTCAATGCCTTGCTCAAGGGCACCTAAGTCGTGGTATTGAGGGTGGAGAGAGAACTGTACATGCACTCCCCCCACCCACAATTCCTGCCGGCCTGGGACTCGAACTCACAACCTTTCGATTGGGAGTCCAACTCTCTAACCATTAGGCCACGACTTCCCGGTAATCATTTTTTTGCCTGCTTTTTCACAAATAAATACAATACAATAATTAATTGTGGGTGCTGGTGGAACACTTATAAAAAGACAGACTGATTTTCCATTGTCTGAGTGGAACCAAAGGATATTTCTCACCAAATTCTTAAGACTTTAAAGGTGGTCGATCCATTAAAGTGAGCTGGTCTGCTTCTAACCTTGTTATACTGCATGACCTGAGACAGCCTATAATTGAAAACAAGTGAGAAAAAGCTTGTCATCACAAATACATTTTAACACAGAGGACCACAGGGTGAGAAGACTAAATTTTAACACCCAAAACATGAGTTTTTGTTAATGCTTCTGAAAGACGTCTTTTAAGGCTGCACTAAAAATACAATTAAAAACAGCAATATTATTTAATAATATTAGAATTCAAATTAACTGTTTTCTAATTGAATTATTGTACAAAAATATAATTTATTAATTTGATGTAAAGCTGAAATTTTTGCATCATTACTCCAGTCGTCAGTGTCACACAATCCTTCAGAAATCATGTAATAGATGTGTATATATATATATATATATATATATATATATATATATATATATATATATATATATATATATATATATATATATATATATATATATATATATATATATACATCTATTACATGATTTCTCCAAACTTTACTTTACTCCAAACTTTTGACTGGCATTTACAGAAGAGGGGGGTCCAAACATCTTAAGCCTGAATATAGTAGTTTGCATAATTGAACCAAAGATGTCATGGCATAAATGAAGGAGTAATATTTCATGATTTTCCAGTTAAAAAAGTCTCTCAAATAGTGCTGGATCTGGTTTTGAACAAGCTTGGAGTTTATTTCAGCAAACCTTGGTTATGCAGTGTCACTTATATCACCAATGCCACACACAGTATAAACCCACAATATCAAGAAACACATAATGCCAACAGTGTGTTGAATGTGTGTATACAGCAGGGCAGCAGCAGGATAAATCAAATAAACTAGATGGGTCTAATCCTACTATTACCAGATCGGCGGTGACCTTGTTCACAGATGGAGGCCTGTGTATTCAATGTCTGTGCTTGTTCTCTTTCCAGGAAACAATCTGTGGAGACGTTGCTAACAGCCAGTGATAAAGTGGGCTATCAGGCCCAGTGGGCTTCTACGCTCGTTTGGAAATCTCTGTCTCTGTGTGCATTTCCCTTTCCGGTGAAGGAAGCAGATGCTTGGACACATAATGTTCATGCTATGACAAGCGTGTCTCTATAATGATGCAGGCCAGAAGAATGAGGACAGTGTCCTGTCTGGCTCTGTACAACAAAATAGATCACATATAATTTATTTGTATACAGGAATATTTTAGACATGTACTCACCATTTTTTGCAACAATTTAGTAAAAAATCCAACTGTAGAAAAGTTCTAGTAACCATTGTAAAAAAAAAAAAAAAAAAAAATAGCATGTAGCTTTAGTAGGTTATTAAAAGTTTAGAAGTTTATTAAAATATTACCATTGTTTTAAATTGTTCGGCCTTAATTTATGCTGCTGTTGTCACTGTCAGCTGTCATGTGGAAAAGACTTCATATTTATTTGATTTAAAAATCACCAAGTTTGAGAATTGTTTGCCGAGGTTCTGTGTGTTCAATTCATTGCAGCTTGTTTAATACATTTGTCTATCAGCATAAATGTTTGCCTTTAGTTTAAAGAGGCAAATACCTATATAATGCAGAAGGCTTTGAAAATAAACATAGATCTAAAAGAAAGTGGATTGTTAAAAGAAGATTAGCTTTGCTAAATAAAACAAATAAATAATTATAATTCTTTGGTTGGTCTGACAGATCTTTTAACACTTGGTACACTTTTATTCATTAGATGAGCTAAAGTTTTTAAGTTGTCACTTGCTAATTTTTTGCATCTTTTTATTTATTTTATTTTATTTTTGTATAGTGCAAAGCTTCAAGGAAAAAATACATATAATTTTATAATCTTGTAGAGATTGGAAAAGCGTAGCACCAGACACAAACCCATCTCCAGTGGATTACATCAGATTTATGTATAATTTTATCTAACTATAAAGTTACAAATGACAAAAGATAAAAAATCTGTTCTTTTGAACTTTATATTTACAAAATAATCCATTTTCAAAATTGTGAACATATTTGATCATTTTTATATTTTCAGCATCATTTCTCAAGTCTTCAGCGTCACATGACCCTCCAAAAATCATTCATACTGTATATGTTATTACTACCAGTGTTGAAAACTGGTTTAACAGAAAGTTATTAAAACATAAGAACTCATTTATTTCAAAAGAAAAATATTTTGTAACATTTTAAATGCCTTTGCTGTCTTTACATAATTTAACACACCTGCTGAATAACAGCAAAAAAAAAAAAAGGACTTAATAACTATCACAATATAATCCAATAACAGTCTTTTATTATAATTCACAAATCAAACACAAAGAGGCAATGAGTTGAGAACACAGTACAGAACAGAACACAGGACAGAACAGAAGTGGGGAAAGACTAATGACATGATAGAATGAACACAGGTGAACAGAATGAACTAATCAGGGGATGACAATGGAAAACTAGGTCATGGGGAGGGAAGCAAAACACAATGGAAACATAGAACAAGCAGACATGTTACAGAAAAAGACTAAACCAAAGTTTATAACCCTGGTAAGAACAAGAAGCTGTTTTTCTTTTCTTTTCCTTTTAGTACAAACTGTATCCATAGAAATAAGGTTTGTAGGTTTGCATCAGTATTCTGGACAGTTTCTGAAAGGAAAATGGGACAAATAATGATTATTCAGAACCAAAACCAAAATGAGAAAACTTAAAGGATAGCATGATGCATACAGATCAACTAACCTTAAATATTTGGTTATTAGGTTCACAAAACCTTCATAACTGACTTTGTTCATTTGTTCACTGTGATGAAAATTTTTTTTTTATTACAAGGCACTCAACACACTGATAATAGTGTGATATGTTTGTTTCTCCTGCCTCCAGCGACCCATGTGATGTAGTAATTGAGCAATTGACAAGGAGATAGTGGACAGTTGCCATGGCAAAAGAAAGCAAAAACAAACAAAAAAAATAAGCATGACCAACCCCGCAAACAAGGCTTTCCCCGCTCGTTTATCTATCCACAGGTCAATACAGTAACGACATCAGGAAACACCACGGTCGACAATCTCATCACTCACTCCAAACCTCAGAGAGAAACCGAACGCTGAGAGGCGCAATTACCCAGCACTCCGTCTCAACAGGGCATCGCCACTTCACTGGACCACACTCCAAACAGAATAAACATTTGATTTGTTTGTTGAACATGACTCTAGTGGTCCTCGCTGTTAAATGGAGCAGTGTGAATGACCTACGAGACACTGAGGCCAATTTTCCCAGCCTCAGCCTTCAAATCGGACAACAGATTGGTTTTCTCCTGATTGGTTGGCATTCAGAGAGAAGGAACCCTGGGTTTATTTGGCCGCATGCTGTGAATACACAGAACACGTCAGATGCAACATGTCACAAAAATAGATGGGCTTTCCACTCCCCTATTAAAAAGAATAAAGGATGAGGTTTTGAGTTCACGCAGATTAAATGCTGCCATTATTTACTCACCCTCTTGTCGTTCCATCTGCAGTTATTGTTTTCCTGTGGGGAGAAAAAAAGAGAAAATTTTTCCAATAACAGTTCATAGTGGCCATGTCTGTCAAAGACAAGTGAAAGACAAGGAACCCCAAATTAATTTGCAACCACCCAGATCAGTCTAGTCCTTATATATACATATTCGTCTTCGATCCCATGTAATAGTTTTGTATAATAAGGAATGTTTTTTTTTGTGTTTCCAACGTGTTGTCTCTCCTGAATCCCTGTACTGGCTTATACTCTTCTAAGCAACTGAACTTATCGTTTTGGTGATTCTCAATTTATCATGTGATGAACCAGTTTTGTTGTAGAAATTTGGATAAAAGTACCGAGAACTTGAATAAATGTAAGGCAGAGATTGAAAAATAAGTCATTCTACAAGAAAATTATTCCTCTGTCCAAATATCCAAAATGACATGCTATGTTGACGTATGACACTTTTGAAAGCCAATGCCATTTGATGTCAACGACATTTGATGTCATAAGGTGTGTTTGTCGTTTGTAGTTGGGGGAGGAGTTAAAAACAATCTGCTAAGTCAGACACCTTCTGCTTTCTGTAATGTTGTTCGCACAGTGTTTGTGTATTTTATCACATAATTAAAAACATATTTTGTTAGATACCATACAATTCAGACATTTTCATGAAGCCACAGAAACATTTAAAAATTAATTTTCATTCAGTAATTTAAGCAATGCTTAATACCATGCATGTACTGTATATAAAAGAATAACGTTTAACGTAAGACAGAACTATGAAAATACCAATGAGGTGGGGTCTATTTCTTTAATCAGTTTTATTTTCATAAACATGAGACAGTTTAACATTAACATTACATGAAACAAATTTCTGCTGTAATAAAAGCACATATGTGTAAGCATTAGCAGAACTGAAGGTGAAGAAATAAACATGAAACGTGTGACTGTTGTCGTCTGTGAATCGTGGCCAATCGTGAAACAGTATTGTCATCATCAGATCTTTTGCTGCCGCTCTGGTTGTGCAAAATGAGTCAGCCGGCTACTCTCAGATCACTTTTGTTATATCTTCATGCCATATGTCCTGGTGATATGGTGTTGGTGCAGTCCCCCCTGTTGAAAAACCAACTCATAGCCAACTAACAGCCAGCTTAAACCAGCTCAAACTTATTACCATGCCTCAAAACATACCTGACCAGCATATGCTGGTTTTTCAACCCGGGTCAAATTGGAAAAAAAAAAAAATCAAACTGGCATGCACTGCTTCAAGTCAGAGAGTGAATGGTCTGCGCAGCTCCACATCAAGTCGAACACACCTATTATATTGACTGTGATGTCATGGCAGTAGATCAAATTGCTTTATGGGAGCACATATCAAGTTAAATATATGAGTTTTCCAGTGAAGAATGATTGAAATTTCGCTCTTTTTCTCACATAAAGAACCATATGACTTCCAAAACACATAGTTGCATGGACGAGTCGTACAGTATACTTTTATGGTGTCATGTTGTCGTTTGTTTTGGAGCTTGACTGAACTCTTCATTTTTTATTTTTTTTTTGAACAAAAAAATATATATTTTGAAAAATGTTGGGAAACAAACAATGGTAGCCATTGACTTTCACAGTATGAAAAAAAAAACACACACTGGAAGTAAATGGCTAACTGCAACTGTTTGGCTACCAGACTATTTTATTTTATGCTGAACAGAGGAAAGAAAAAACTAAATGATGTCAGATTTTTCATTTTTGGATGAACTGTTCCTTTAAGAGACTAGTGTCCAGGAGAAGTTCTGCACTAGTTAGCTTGACCCAGCCTTAAACTCTTCTATATTCAGTGCTGGCGATTCAGTTCGCAGTATGAGACTTACTCGCTTGATTAGCAGGTCATTTTTTTCTAGTGCCAATTAAAATGAAAGAGTAGCACTGGACAGTCCTCCACACTTGGGTTCCGTCTCCCCTTCCATCTTTTTATTGTTTCCCAGCACTCTCATTCATTGAGCAGATGAATAAATGGAGAAGGCAGAGTGACTTTCTGGTTTCTAATGTGCAAGCGCCTCATTTGTGTAATTGTGTCATGCTTGTATTAGCACTGGGCTTCAGGTGCCTAATTGCTCTGCTTTAATATTGCAGTGGGCACTCGTTTCCTCACAGTGACGGCTGCTAGTTCTATCGACTGACCTCGGGAATGAAGGAGAAACAGAAAGACACTGAAAAAGAAACTTTCAAAGACCTATATATTTACAAATATAAAGAAATGACAAGTAGAGTCTTGTTCAGTTTGTCAACTTGGAGCTTCTAAGAGTGAGTCCATTTTTTGAGTGATACTTAACCATCGAGACAACAATACAACTTGCACAATTCCAAATCACTCTTATCAGTGCACAGCTGAGAGGATGTGGGCGATAAAGTCAAGGGTGGCTACGGTGGAATACAGACCAGTGTGCTGAGGATTCATCAGAAGGCTTCAGCAGAAACGAGCGGCTGCCCGGCTCTCTGTGAACAAAATGAAGAAGCAGTCAAGTGTTCCCTCGAAAACTGGGTGCTGAGAGAGCAAGTATATATCAGTTTATCAGAAGGCTAATGAAGCTAATACATGCTCCATTATTAAGACTCTGTGACCTGAGGGGCTTTTGTTAAACAAACTGAGATGACATGAACGAAGAGGATCAGAATAATTAACATAAATGACTCAATCTGAAAAAAAAAAAAAAAAAAAAAAACACTTCCACAAAATGTTTTCACTGCTCTCACCTGTTGTCTTAATAAATTCAAATTGTCAGCAGGTGTCTGGCAGAACACATCACCATTCTTTTTATTTCTTTCTTTTTTTTTAAATCAATCAGATAATCAGGAGTTTATAAATGCACATAGTCACTAAAAAAAATATTAATTCACTTAATTTTCAAATAGTTGCAGGATTTACTGAGAAACATTTAATTCAGAAATATTTCTCAAAAAATAAAAAACAAACAAATAAAACCTTGGAATAAACTTTATTATTATTATTATTATTTAGAAGAAAGACAAAATAAGATAAAAATGACCCAATAATCTGATTTATTTAAATTTTTTAAAAACCTTTTTTTATTATTAAGTATATATAATTTTTTTTATTGAAAATCATAAAATACGAACTAAGGGTAGGTTTACACAACAATAACAAAAAAAAAAAAAAATTTTTTTTTTTTAATGGTTCTGTACAGATGGTAACATTGTTGAAATGATTACTGTTCCCACACATCATTCATTCTACTACACCTGCTGTAAAATCTGAATTTGGTAAAATCACCTTCCGTTATGCTTCTTCAACCTGAAATGCTTTGAAGAAAATTTTTTAAGATAAGCACTATATTTCCACTTTGTGATTTTAAATTTTATGTCACAGAAACCTTCAGCTATAAGTGTGATTGTATATAGGCTGCTGTTCTGATCTGAATTCTGTATGTAGCTTTATTTAGCTGTCATACTGCCTGTAATAGGATGTCTTGGTTATTAGGTTATTGAGTTATATGTTGTTAGGTGTTGTTGTATGGTTTATGTGGTGTTAATATGTTATTGTGTATTTTGGTATGCTTTGTTTGATGTAGATTTGTTTTTATTTTTTTTTATTTTTTTAAATGCTGCCTTTCTTGGCCAGGGACCATTTGAAAAAGAGACTATAGTCTCAATATGATTTCCCCTGGTTAAATAAAGGAATACAAATCTGTGCAAAACAACTAAAAGTGTTGTATTATGCATGCCATGCCAGTAGTTGGCGATGTCACTTTTTAAAGAAACATTACACATCTCTGCACATACACATTCGTGCAGACTGAACATGTAATATGCATGTGCATGACACCATTTTCAGAAATGTGTTTTTTTAGTCTACACAGAGATGATAATTCAAAAACTTGCACTTTAAAACCCATTTTCAAAAGTTTGCCATACCATATGATACCATACCAAACACCATATATTTCACATTGTTAAAAGCCTTCCAACAAATAATTTCTGAAACATGATGAAACAAAGTCATAATATGCTACTATTGATGGCTGTCAACAGAGAAACATGCTTGTTAACCCTAATAATGGTGTACTACTGACCAGTAGATGTTAAAAGCATAATGCTGACTGGCCAATCTCTGAGCTCATGGATCCAGCAGGCCTGTCACCTGACACTTCATTGTCACATGACATCATGCACCTGCCATGTTTGGAATGAAGGTGAGTGTTTGATTCAACATCTTGAATTTCAGCTCAAGACATCCAAAACCTTAAGTATGTGTAGTTTATGATAAATATATTAGGGGTGCTCCGATCACGATCGGCCGATCCTTAATGCGCATCTCGTCAGTAAAGCCGGTTTTCTAATCAGCGGTTAATTCCATCAGGTGCGTGATTTCACATAGAGCAGCTGTTACTACACAGAGCCATTGTTAATAGAGAAGATGCGCAAATCCACTTCATTTTCAGCGTTTATTGGCGCATCTTCTTAGTTAACAACGGCTCTGTGTAGTGTAAAAACAAAAACAAAAAAGAACTGTAAGAAGAGGTTAATAGATCAGACTAGTCTCATTGCACTGCATGTTTTTGATTCTCAAAAAAGAACTGGTCATAAGAGTACTTTGTTTATGAAATGGACTATTCTGATTCGCTAAAAGATCAACTTCTCATGAACCAGGCTAAGTCTACTCTGGTTGCACAAAATGTTTTTGCATGTTTTTGATTCACTGAAAAGAAGGGGTGATATACCGCATCATAACAGTTAGATGAAGTGTCATGTTATTTATGTTTGCGTTTGTGAGAGGACAACACAAAATATATTTTTTTTCTTACCAACATGGGCATTCATTTCCAGCACATTCAATTCGGACTGCCAGCATACAACTCAGTAAGATTATTATTATTTATTTTCCGACACTATCAGATGGGTGTGCAAAATATGTGTGAAATGGAATATTTCTCGTAGGTATAGTTTCTCTTTGGCTCAACTGAGAAGACAGTATTCACAAAAAAAGAAGAAAAAAAAAGAAAAGAAAAATAGTGCATGTCAATCATAGTCTGTGGAATGCTGGTGTTTTTCATCTCAGTCAGTGCTCTGCTGGTCAGCGGTCAGGCTGTTGAAGGAGAGGAGTGTGTTTTGTTGTTTTGTTTCCTCATTAGCAGGCCGAGCTGTGATTGTGACAGAATTTTTTAAAACAAGGCTTAAAGCCTACCTCTTTGAGAAGGCTTTTAGTGTATGAGCCAACAGGAGTTTATTATGTCTATTATGTCTTATGTCTTTATCGTTTCTATGTATTCTTCTGTTTAAATTATATCGTTCCGCACAATGGTCAACCATCGTTGTTTTATTGTGCTTTATAAATAAAACAGATCAAATCAAAGAACTGAGTCTGGCTGCAGAATGGAAGATTCGCTCAGACAGAGACAAAAGGGTCTGCCCGTGTTTGATCTTATTGATTTATTTCACCAGGATCTCAGAGTTTCTGTATAATACAACAATGACTGAATGTAAACACGCACACTCGGGGAATGCAAACACGTGCAAGGAAACTAAGAACACACAAATGCATTCTTAAAAAAAAATGTTTCAAGGTGTTTTCAGGTGAATGTCTATGGACATCTATGCATCTGTGGCATGTTGATTACTACAGACTAATTTCAACCATGCTGCATATGTGACCCTGGACCACAAAACAAGACATTAGCATATTTTTCTCTTTTTTTTTTTTTTTGTAATTGAGATTAATACATCATCTGAAATGTGAATAAATAGGCTTTCAATTGTTATGTGGTTTGTTAGGATAGGACAATATTTGGCCGAGATACAGTACAACTATTTGAAAATCTGGAATCTGAGGGTGCAAAAAAAAAAAAAAAAAAACATTCTAAGTATAAAGAAAATTTCCTTTAAAGTTTACCAAATTAAGTTATTAGCAATGCATATTACTAATCACATTTCTTTTACAAAATATCTTAATGGAACATGATCTTTTCCATAAAAGAAAAAAAATATAGTTTTGACACATACAATATATTGTTGGCTATTGCTACAGCGACTGTTCTTGTGGTCCAAGGTTACATATAGTTATAACATTTTAGGGCATCGTAATCCTGATCTGCATTCATGTCTGTTGCAAATTCAAAGTTAACTGTATCAATATTTGGATTGTCAGGATTAGGCCAAGATCCCCCCCCCCCCCCCCCAAAAAAAAAGAGAATTTAAATCTTGTTTACTGAAAAACTGTTTGCTCACCCTCGAGTTGTTCCAAACCTTATAATTTCTTTATTTTGTTGTCCATAAAAATACAGGGTGTAAAATAAGTATCAAAAATGTGACATTTTTTCTCAGTAAATGTATCTCTAAAGGTGCTGTTGACATTAATTTCTCACCAGATGTCGGTAACTACCCAAGTAATTCATACATAAAAAAAAAAAAAAAAAAAACTAAACTAAACAGATATGTTCAGAAATGAAGTTCTGTGTAATAAATTGTAATGAAACAGGGGGAAAAATATTGAACACATGAAGAAAGGAAGGTCCAAAAAGGTTCAGTCCCAACTGATGGCCTGTTAAAAGGTGTCTCATCACCAAAGTGTCACATAAGAAACATTTCATGATGGATAAAAGCAAAGAGCTCTCTCAAAACCTTTGGCGCCTCATTGTTGCAAAACGTACTGATGGCATTGGTTACAGAAGGATTTCTATACTTCTGAATGTTCCAGTGAGGACTGTTGGGGTCATAATCCAGAAGTGGAAAGAACATCTTTTCACCATAATCCGGCCATGAGCAGGTGCTCCTCGCAAGATTTCTGACAGAGTGAAAATAATTATCAGAAGAGTCGTCTAATAGCCAAGGACCTCTTATGGAGAGCTTCAGAAAGACCTGGAATTTGCACATACAATTGTTTTAAAGAAATCTATAAGTAATGGACTCAACCACCATGGCCTGTATTCACAACATTTAGACAAGCCTGTGAAATACTTGGAGAATATAGTCTTGTCAGATTAGACAAAAAATGTATTATTTGGATGCCATAATACACACCATGTCTGGAGGTCAAATGGCACTGCACATCATGGTGTCGCACTTGCAAAATGTATATAATTGAAGGAAAGATTAATGGATAAATGTACAGAGACAATCTTGATTAAAAAAAATTGCTGCCATCCACCAGGAGACAGAAGATGCAATGAGGGTGGACATTTTCGTGAGACAATGATCCCAAACAAACAGCCATTGAGGCTCTCATTTGGTTTCAGAGAAAGAAAGTAAAGCTGTTAGAATGGCCCAACCTATCACCTGACTTGAATCCAACAGAAAATCTATGGAAGGAAGTTAAGATCAAAGTTCATAGAAGAGGCCCATGGAACCTTCAAGATTTGAAGACTGTTTGTGTGAAATAATGGGCCGACTAGTTTCTCCATACAGGAGGTACCTTGAAACTGTCATTACTGACAAATGCTTTTGTACGAAGTTTTAAATACATTTTAATAAGTGTGTTCAATACTTTTTCCCTGGGTCATTCCGTTTTATTACGCAACTAAATTTCTGAACTTATTTGTATTGTTTTCCTTATTAATCCTTATGGATTAATTGGGTTTTTATCAGGTGAAAACATGTCATCAGCACCTTGACCTGTTCAATACTTATTTTACCCGCTGTAGATATTTTGAGGAATGTGTGTAACCAAACAATTGCTGGTCCCCATTGACTTCATAGTTCAATTTTATTTACAGTATATAGCACATTTAAAAACAACCATGGTTGACCAAAGTGCTTAACAATGTGCAGAAAAAACACAGACAAATAAGACAAATACAGTAAAAACATCACAATGTCTTAGCTCAGCTCGAAACAAAAGCCAAGGAATACAGGTGAGTCTTAAATAGTGAAAATTCCAACAGTCTGAGCAGTTCTTATGTTTACACGTAAACTATTCCACAAATTAGGTACCACCACTTAAAAGCTTGGTCACCATTTATTTTTAGCCTGGCTCTCAGAACATAACACTCTTATATATCTTATTTTTTTTACTTTTTTTAATACTTTTTATATTTTAATATTTTTACTATATATATATATATATATATATATATATAGCTTATGTTCATCAAGACAAAGGAAGTTTTTATCCAGCCATATTTTTTTTATCTCTCAGGCAATTATGTAATGACAAAAAAATTAAGCTTTGACATTTGTTTTGACAGGCAAATAAATTTGTACTTCCGCATAACTTCCATAACAGTGGAAGGAGATATTGTGTTTTCTAAAAATGTACCCAAAGGACAGCATATACAAAGGAAACAACATAAGTACCAATATTGATCCTTGGGGGATGAAAAAAGAGGAGCAGCAGATGAAGAAAATTCACCAAGGTGAATGGAAAAACTTCTGTCTGTCAAATACGATTGAAACCATTTAAGGGCTATGCCCTTAATGCAGACACACTGTTCTAGTTTAAAAAAAAAAAAAACATTCTGAGTGGTTGAAAACTGGAATTTCACTCCATTCACATTTTCATATATAAAGTTCACACTATATATTAATAATTAGTCTAGTCATTGCATTAAAATGTTTGATTAGATTTTTTTTTTATTAAAAAAAGTCCATATTCTTTCTTAGAAACAGTCAACAAAGTGCTATTTTATCTTGATCATTATTCATCTTTCTTGTGTTTTTCATTTATAACGTTCTTAATTTGTCATGCCAATAATTGCACATTTGCATAGCCAAAGCACATGCAATAGTGCAAATAAATGCACATAAAGTGAGGATGATAGACACTATGCAAATAAATTTAAGCATTGACTTTCTCTCTGTGTGGTTCAAACACAGTCCAACAATTAAAAATGCTCACTCTTTAGAATTGGCATGAGAACTTCAAAATGCTTGATAAGATATAGGCTCTTAACTAGGGCCAAATAAGACATTGATTTCCTTGAAAAGAAAAGTCTGGCCATGGGAATAACTTTCACATTCCAATTACGATAAAAGTGGAATGGTTTAAGGAAGTAAAAGGTGATAGATTTACAGAAATTATATATTTTCTTCTTCTCCATATTTCTCAGTAGGGAATAATATTCCTTTTAGAAAGCAGTGATATTCCTTCTGAATTGATTCTGATTTATCACAGAAATGTGACTGAGGCAGATACCGATCTCACAGTTCCGCTGTGTTTCTTGTTTTTCTTTGCCTGTTACGATGATAAGGGGAGCACGCGTGACATCTTCGGCCCTCTTAGCCCTCGGGTGAAGTGACATGCTGGTAAACACCTGCGTCCTGGTGGGGCTGATGTGATCAGCGTACGTGTGACGCTCGGCTCGTTGGCCTGTAGATAATGGGAATACGCAAAGGTGTAAATGAGCTCTGTGCACGGCTGACAGGGTCTTTATGGATGGTCGCCTGCTATTGCACGTCTAAGAGGAAGATCCATTTCTGATGGCCATTAGAGTGTCGCCCCAGCACAGGCCCGCTGATGCTTTGCAAAGATCCAATTTAACACGCCGCGCCTGTTCACGTCCCAATAACATCAGCTCTCATCCTGTGGGTGGCCATCATAAGCAGATATCATTGTGCTTATCAGGATGAGATGGGTCTAGAATATGTGAGGTTGATTTTTGTAGCTTTTGTTCAGTGATGGATGCCCGGAAGGGCTGAATTTCAGTCAGATCATTCTGCTGCTGCTTATGACAGTGGTGCAGTTTGGACAATATAGAAGTTAAATTCAATATGAAATCAAAATTGACCCTATTTTTGTATATAACCTCCACTTTTCAAAATCCAATCAAGTCTTACAGTACTATTACTCTGCTGAATATCCAGAAAAAACATCATGGTATGAAAATAAAATGATGTGACTTTAAAATAAATGTTAACTAGACTTCTGTGGATTAGTAAAAAATGTGGTTAACCTGGAAGGATAATGTTATTTTGTGCAAAATAATCCATCTCTTTTCAGAGTTTTTTTTTTTTCTTTTCTTTTTTATATATCTGGTAATGCAAACAATCAGGTTACTGTGCACTGGTGCAAAAAAATAAAAGTGATGAATAAATCATGAAGATTTGATTTTGAGTGCAACTAGAAGTGAAATTTGATGCATATAGCCATTAAATACTTTCAAAGACTTGTTGTTTCCTTTCCATCTTACAAAGGCTGCAAAAAAAAAAAAAATCATTTGTCATGTTGACTTGGTCTCTCTTTCCCGCTCTTTTTCTACTTTCCTTTCTCTTACATGCTCGTTTTCACTCAATATCCTGTTAATCTTGAGTACCTATAGAGTAGTACTGCATCCTTCATAACTCCAAAAAGTCTTTAGTTTTATTATATTTATAAGAGATAGTCTGAACTGATTTTTACCGGAAAAACACGAGCGCCTGGAGGCGTGATGTGTGGGCGTAGCTAAAGAATCACGAGCGCCAGTAGGCTTTTGCGTTGAGAGCGTTTGGAAGCTGTGACATTACCGTGAAGAAAAAAACATCCAACAGAAACCATGGCTAACAATCAGATTCAGCGTATATTTATGATCCGGAATCAGATCCAGAGGCTGAAATTTAACAAGAGCAGCATCAGCAACGACGTCTCTATGTTAGGGCTGTGCTAAAATCAAATGCGATTTTCATGTACATCTAATCAGTAAAGACGCTCCTGTAATTAGAAGTATATCTCCAGCACGTGTGTTCAGATCAGGGTTGCAAGGTTTTCACAACAAATCCTGCCCAGTTGCTTCTCAAAACTAGCCCAATCCCGCTTCCAGAAGGTTCCCCGATAAAACATTGCTTCCCGGGGTTAAAATATACGTTTTTTAGCAGGGTTGCCTTGGTAAAATTCGCATTTTAGGGGCTAAATATCACGTTATTTGTATTGGGGTCGCTGTGACCCGCGGACATGAAAAACAACCACCACAGACTTGGCAACACTGGTTGGCATTTACTACACCGAGCCGTAATTCACTGACAATCTACACAAAATCGATGTTAAAAACGCAGGCGATTTTGTGTCAGTTGTTGGTAGACTACGGCTCTGTGTAGTAACTGCCGCTCCACCTGAACCAGTGTTGCCAAGTCTGTGGTTGTTTGTTTATATTTATCCCCTAAAGTGCTAATTTTACCAGGGAAACCCTTTCCAAAAATTTATATTTTAACCCCGGGAAGCAAAAAGGAAACCTCTCGGAAAACGCGATTGGGCTAGTTTTGGACTAGTTTTGAGAAGCAACTGGGCAGGATTTGTTGCGAAAACCTGCAACCCTGATCTGAATGCACATGCTGGAGATATACTTCTAATTACAGGAGCATCTTTACTGATGAGAGGTGCATGAAAATCGCATTCGATTTTTTGCACAGCCCTAGTATGTATTGAAACTGTATATATTTGCTTAGCGGTTTTGGAAAATGACTAAGTTCCACTTTATGTCGTCTTTTTTTTATTTTATTTTTTAAGCTGTACATGTGGAAAGTGCAGTTTGATGACAACATCGCATGTTGTTTACTTGATGTGCTTACGCGCCGATTGCTAAGTTAACAACACAGAGATATTTGAAGCAGTTTTACTCACCGCATGTGGTTCCAACACACGATCGTGACCCTTTTTCGTTGGGACTGCATTATCCTTAAGAAATAAACGATACGCAAATCCGTCGTCAAACTGGGCCTTGTTTGTAAAACAAGCATCTTCAAATTGCAGGGAACAAACAAAAACACTTGCACAACTCCATTGATGCTCTGTAAAAATAAACTCCGTCCACTGGTCCCTTAATGCTGTTTTTTTTTTTGTAATCTGTGCAGGGTTGTCTTGCCCTGGCAACCAAAAACACACTTCTTTTGTGACATTTCGCGACGCTCTCGCTCTGATCAGTGAAGTCTGTTGTGCTCTCAGTGCTCTGCTATACGGGAGCGTGTGCTCTTCCAGGAGAAGTGCCCTCAGGACCCATATAAGGAAATTCCGTTCCATCTAACGTCACACAGAGCCATACTCAAAAAAAACTTTCCGAAACTTGTGACAAACCGGAAGAGGTATTTTTGGAACAGAAATACTCCTTCAAACGTACAACTAAATTTTTTAAACTTTGTCCATGTTTAGCATGGGAATCCAACTCTCTAACAGTGTAAAAAACTCAGTATGCATGAAATAGCATTTCACCCCCCCTTTAATAATATTAGCAGGTGCTAGCATCTGTAACATGATAAAGATGCTTTAGTATGAACACCAGAGCTTACGAGAGCAAATCTGTTTACAAATTTCACTATGTATGTATCATTCTTGGTGCATTTTGAAAAGTTAACATACTGTAATATTTTCACATTAGTTGAATTGGTGTAATCTGCTTTGTATCTATATGAATATGTACATAAATGTGGGCACGTGACCTAGAGACCCATGTCATGCTTCAGTGAGAGGCTCTGGTAGATACCTGTATTATTGAGCTTTTTTGGGGTCCTGGCCACTTGGACTTTGAGAGTGTCTTCTGCACTGGAAAATGAAAATGATTGTTTATTGAACATTGAGTTTTCAATATATTTTAATTTCAACATAATAAAAAAAAAAAAAAAATGGCGGAGCAAATAGGAAAAACATAACTAATTGCAATTATTGTTGTTGTTATATGGCACATGGTTAATAAGCCATTAGTAAAATCTTGGTGTCTATATATCTCTGGTTGCTTCTGATGAAAAGTTAGCTCTTTGACATGCAGTCAGTTTCGGCAGGACTCATTGTAACCGTGGTGACAGCCCCGGGATCACTCTGAGGAGAGGAAGTGAGGGCTGACATGCTGTTCAGAGCACACTCAGTATTGAGCGCTGGATGTGGAAAAAGCACATGCATATTTTATAGATGTCGGCACTTATTTAGGATCAGATTAAGAAGAGAAAGACAGATTGGAGGATAAGGACAGAAGGGAACGTTAAGTAGGAGACACTGGAACTACTGTGTAACTAGATTTTTACATTTTCTGAAGAAAATATGAGTGGTGCTTGCCTGTGTAAAACTCAACATGATCCTAAGGTTTTTTGAGTGGTTCTTAGAGTGATTTATGTGGTTGCAAGGGTGTTGTGAATGGTTGCTACCTGTAGGTGGCTGATCATTGCAAATCTTTACAAAATCTTTTTTAAAACTGTTAGCTCCTCTTTTTCTCATCAAGGCCATTGATTGTAAGGATAGTTTATAGCCTTCTCTGCTGAAAAAAAATAAATAAATAATAATAATAATAAAAATGCTTAAACGAGCCAGAGCTGTTTTGCTGGTGTTTACTGGTTTGAGCCGGTTCACTGGTCTTAAATGGTTTAAACGGGTCTCACACCCTACAATCTTAAAAATAAAGGTGCTTCACGATGCCATAGAAGAAACTTTTTTTTCTGTTTCACAAAAGTTTATTTGTGACGAAGGAAGGTTCTACAGATTATGAAAAGGTAAGAAAGAGATGGTTCTGACTGCATGGTTCTTTGTGATTTCATCACTGTGAAGAACCTTTATTTTTAAGAGTGTAGTCAAGCTAGTGATTACAGTAATATTTTAAAAGTTGTATACATTTATTTGATTAGACGTACAGTAAAAACAGTAATACTCTGAAATATTTTTACAATTTAAAATAAATGTTTATATTTTTTACATTTTAAAATGTAATTTATTCATGTGATGAAAAGCAGATTTTTTAAAATTGAAAACTGTTGTTAATATTTTTGCAGAATCTTTTAGTCTTTCTCAATTTTTTTATCAACAGACAGTTCATAAGAACAGCATTAATTTGTGATAGAATTTTTTTTACATACATAAATAAAAAGATTAATTAAATGAATAATTGAATAATAATAATAAAACACTTACCCAACTGACCCTAAACTTTTGAATTTGGCCAGTTGATCAAACCCACTGTAAAACCAGCAAATATAACTGGCCGAATAAGACCAGCAAACTAGTTTATGCTGGTTTAAGATGGTTTTTTTTTTGTTGTTATTTGTTTGTTTGTTTGTTTGTTTTCCAGCAGGGGTAGCACGAACAACAGCTAACAAAGTCTGAATGTATAAAAAGTGTAACATTGTCCTTTGTTTGTCCTTCATAGTCTTGTGATGGATTGCTTCGCCTCTGTAGGTTTCTTTAGTTCCATGATAGAGTCAATCTAATGCGTGCAGGTGAACTTAATTTTCCCACATACCTCCATCACTCGAATGAATTTCTATCTGTACTCTGATTCAGCGTTGTGCACTTCAGCACTGGATCTGTTGGGCGTCTCTCGCAATCTCCTTTACCGTCCTTCTACTCCATCCTTTCTCCATATAGTGCTCCTACTGGTTTTCCTCTTTCTTTCTCTCTCTGGAACTCTCTCGTCTTTTCCCAAACGGGATTATTTACTTCAGATTCCAGCTGAATTGCTCCATTCGCCGCAGGACTGCCTGGAGCCACATAACAATCAAAGCAGGATCATCCTCTCCTCACAAACCCCAGAGAGATACAGAGAGAATATGGAGACATGGATCTAAGGTCATGGATTTGCTGTTCTTTAGCTGCAGGGGAATAAAGGTCACGAACAGCGAATAATCGGGTGCACGGGTGAGAACGAAATATAAAAAATGAAGGAAACAAAATCTGTCATCATTTAGTCACACTCATGTCGTTTCAGACCTGTATGCCAATTTATTTCTTGCAAAAAACAAAGGTGAATTTTTGAAGAATTTCCCAGGCCTTTTTTTTTTATATATATAAAATAATAATAATGAACACGAATGAGGACTGAGGCTGTCATGCTCCAAAATACCTCAAAAAAGTACCATAAAAGTAGTCTATACTACTGGTGCACTATATTCAAACTCTTTTGAAGTCAAGTTATCATTTTTGTGAAAAAGATATATAAATGTAAGTTTTTATTTGTTTAAAAATCGTAATATTAGCTCTAGCTTTCCTTGGTAAGTTCATTAGAAAAGAAGCAATGTCTGATTAATCAGTAAAAGTTCAGACTCCCTGACTCGGTGCTCCAGTCTGAGCTACAATATCATAATGCTTCAGAAGTGTGTTTGTCATTTTTGGAGTTTTAAACAGGATCTATACAGCAAAAAAAAAAAAATCCTCTCATTCTGGGCTTCATAGAAAATTTTTATTTCACACTGTTGATGAGGGTAGAAGATTTTCTCTCTGATAGTCTGGAAACTGTAAGCTCACTGTAGGCCATATGCTATGTTGATTTGTCTATTTGCTGAATATCTAGTTGTACTTTTTTAGAAGTGTCCTATGTTTAGTCGTATGTTTAGTTAATGCTTAGTATGTGTCAAATCTTGTTTTAATATTGCACATTGGAGTATGGGAGAAACGCAATTTCAGTCTGCTGCGTAATGTACTGTTGCATGGTTGATTGACAATACATTTGACTTGAACTTGGGTGAGTAAATGATGACAAATATTTTTATTTTTAGATGAACTCTACTTTTAACCCGATCCCTCAAAGTTGAGTGTGTACTTCAGTGGACTCTCACTCAGAATCAGCAGCCATCGACACTGAAACACAATTCAACACCTCATTGAGATTCACCTTGCATTAGCTGTCACCTTGTTCCAATTAACATGTGGGGTGGTGTACGGAGTACGCAAATAAATGTTTAATTCATCATTAACAAGTCAGTGTAATGTAAGCGGAATTAGGTTTCAATGAATGATTAATAAGCCTGAACATGTAGTCACTTTAAATACAGCTAAATAGTATAGTGTAAGCTGTTTAAGTGTTACAAGTAAGTTGACACACTCTTTAACAGATAATTGCTCCCATTACAAAAAGGTTTCAAGGGTTAGATTTTTGACAAAAATATTAGGTATGCAATTTTTTTATAACAAAGCTTCATTTATTTGATCACAAAATACAAAACAAAAATATTGTGAAATATCATTACTATTTAATTGAACTTTTCTGTTTGAATAGGTTTTAAAATGTCATTTATTCCTGTGTTATTAAGCTGAATTTATAGCATCATTACGCCAGTATTCAGTGTCACAGGATTCTTTACTACTACTACTAGTACTACGAATAATAATAATAATAATTAATATTATTATTATTATTATTAAGAGTGCTGAAAACTGGTATGCTGCTTAATTTTTTGTTTAATATATGCATGTTAGTTTTTTGGAAGCCATCATATATATATATATATATATATATATATATATATATATATATATATATATATATATATACAAATCTTTGTTGGATAGTTCAAAGGAACAAGTGTGTGCAAGTGTATAACCAGCCGTTGAAACCATTTCTTTGCCATACATTTTACCTAAGCAAAAGCATAAAGTAGAGGTAACACTGACCCTTGATACCATTGACCAATTATTTCCATTATGCTGATGCTTTTCACAAGAAGCCTATATTTAAACCTTATAATTAGTGGGAGTCATGACCTAGCAGTTGACGTCCTAAACGCTGGGTTTATTATCACCCTTTTGTTCTCATAGAAAAGTTTATTTAGGATACATGCTGTACTTGAATGCTAACAGAAATGAATTGTAACTTCATTACAAAAAGGCACATCTTTATGGATACGCTGACCTTGAGAGAGACTTTAGCATCAGATGTCGTTTAACTCAGCTAACCTCAGCGTTGATCTGTTGAAGGCCGGGGATCTTTCACCTGTCAAAGCTGAAGTGTCACAAAGCGCTGCGAATCACTCTGTGTGAATCACTCTGAAAGGGCAGACGAATCTTCACAGACATCCAGAGACAATGCTTCACACACACACAGAGATTTCCTTGTGGATCGGGACGGAAAAAAAATAAGAAAGTAGGAGAGGTTATATGAAAAGAAAAAAGAGAAATGAATTAAAGATGACAGTGAATCATCTATGAGGATTTGAGGGTGTATGAGTAGAGTTGAGAGGAAAAGGCCTCTGTCAGTAAGTCTAATGTCCCTGAACGGCACAGAAATGTGTGAGTGCTCACACACACACTGTCTGAAGAAAGTTCAGTGTTCTCTCTCTCTCACACACACACACACACACATCGGTTTTCCTATTGCTATCTCTCATTCTGTTTCTTTCTGTCTTTGTGTTCCCTTGTTCTTATTGTGTAACCAGACTTCTCACTGTCTGCAACTCATTCTGATCATGAGTCAACGACTAAGATTAGACCCTTCATTTGACGTGAAAATGACCTTATTGTTTAAAATGAATTAATCTGAAGTAGAGGAGCATAATAATATGTCAGTGCAGGAGACAATCTCTGTAAAGATTTAGAAAGGAAATGAGTAGAAATACATTACTGTACAAAAGTTTGGGGTTAGTATTATTATTTTTTTTTTTTTTAATTAAGAAATCGGTCTTGTTCAGTGAGGTTTCATTAAATTGTTCGAAAGTGTCAATAAACACATTTGTACTTTTACAAAAGATCAAATAAATGTTGTTCTTTTGATCATTGATATTAATACAAAAATGTTTCCTGAGTGACAAATCAGCATATTAGAATGTTTTCTGATGGATCAAGTGACACCGAAGACTTGAGTAATGATGCTGAAAACTTTAAATTGTAATAATATTTAAGATGATTCCTGTTTTACTGTATTTTTGATAAGATTAATGCAGTCTTGGTGATAAAAAAAATACATTGATGTTTAAAAACATTTAAAAAAATACTGTACTTAATCAATTTTATTTTTATTACTTAACACATTTATGAACATTTATAAAGGGGGCAATATAGTTGCCTTTAAAATGTATTTTTAAAGTGGATGTTATATAATTTAGGCAGATACTTATGACATGTCAGCAGGCAGTTGAGCTAACTTTAAATGACTTGCTCATAGATTCTCTTATGGCTGTGACAGTAGTTGACCTCAAAAGCAAAATTATTCTGTTTTCTGATTTCACTCCACAAGTCAGTTAATGAACTTTCTATTGATTAGACAATTAAAATAATTAACTCTGAAGTTTGAAACATATATTCACTGATCAGCTTTGACCACTGAAAAATAATTAGTTCATTTCTTCACAAATCAGACTATTTTGATCCCTTTGTTTGCTTGGATTGTTTGTGATTGTTGCCTATTTAATGTCTTTACATATATAGATCATGATTAAAATTTGAATTATGAATTGCTTTGAACATACCTTGTAAAATGTGTGATCAGGATTATGTACAGTAGCTAGAAGGCTTTGTGTTGACATTGCTGCTTAGATTGTGTTTTAGGCCTAAAACAACTATAGAAATCAAGCTAGACAGAACTGTTTGGGTTGTATATCAGTTCTTGTGTATTCTGTGGCAGATAATGGAGTTTAAAGTCTGTGCTGATCAGCTCTTCTCTTACAGGCAGTGAAGGTGTTGCCATTTACAGTAAAATTTAAAGTCCAGCACTATGTCAAAACCATGGGACTCCTTTCCTTTCAGAAAACTCAAACACGTTTCCACATACACCCTTTTCTGTTTAAAGAGTGACTTTTATACGCTCTGTAAAGCGAGTCGGACACTGATTGAAAAAGCCTCTGTTACAGTGCAGTTATTTGTCCATGTATGCTGATAAACTATTATGGTGCAAAGGCATCGTTGTGTGTATTATGATGTTGTGTGTGTTTGAGGGAGAGAACTGAGCTTTGTGCTCTAGACAGAGACTCAAGACAGTAAAGCATCCGTTAGGAGACAGAGGGATTCATGAGGCTGCCGTGGCCTATATTCAGGATTTACAGCCTGGGCTCTGCTGAAGTGGGCAGAGGAAGGTAACGCAGGGACTTGCTGCCTATACAACACTATTAAAAAATAAAATAAAATAAAAATAGTGTAGGACTTTAAAATAATTTTAACTCTGAAATGGCTGGTAAATTTAGAAGCAGCAAATAAATAGCAAATCCCACATTCAATGAAATGCATCATCTATGGGAGGTGGATCTTTCTCTGTTATGGCTCCTAAACTTTGGAACACATTGCCCCTTTCTCTTCGGACAATAACCACAATCCGCAAATTTAAGTCTAAACTCAAAGCCTATTTGTTCAACCAATGCTATCGGTTATAACTGATGACTATGATGCTGTATTATTACTGTGGAATGCAACTGCAGACATGTTCTGGACTTGGCAAATGTCTTGTCCATCTAAGTATGACATGATTGTTTATTCGATTTTGTCATAGTAAAGCGTCCTTGATATTCTGCCAAGCATAAGAAATTGCACACAGTGTTGTGTAAATCAATGCATTTCAGTTTTGTTGATCCATATTTTATTGGTTCTTTTTAGACAAGGAATGGATTTATCTTGCTTACATCATAATTTCTTCAATGATCTAATCATAAAGCATTCTGTGATTGTGTTCACCATGAAATTTTTGATACTGGCTTAAATCCTTGGTGCATCACTTCCTATCACACCATTTAGTTGATTAAATGTTTCTTTGTTCAGGCTACAGAGCTACTTGTATGTAATAATTTACATATCTTATTTTATTTATTTGTATACATTTGATCCCTTATTTATTACAGTTTTTTTTTCTTTTTAACTATCACATCTAAAGCAGATTATGGTGTTCAATTATCTGACTAAATATAAATCATGTTATCTGTTAAATGTATGCATATGCATTTGGCACTGCTAACATTATTATTATTTTTTTCTATTCTAAAAAAAATAATTTAATTTAATTTAATTTAATTTAATTTAATTCAGCACAGTATTCAAAATGTCACAAACACGTCTTAAATGCAAACATTTGCAAACACCTTTGCCATAATATTAATTCCTGTTAGATTTTTGTGTTACAAATATAACTGTGTTGTGCTTTGTAAAAAGTGTTTTATGAAATTGAAAAAAAATGTAGTCAAAGGCCAAGAATCAGTGTACCATTTTGCAGATTTGGTGTGTGGTTCTGGTGTTTCAGAGTGTCAGGTTTAAGAAATTGTGTGACAAGTAAAAAAAAAAAAAACCTGTAAGACTGATTAAGGTCTAGTTTTCTCTGAAGTGGCCGGTTTTATAAGAAATGTAATCTGGTCCAGATTATAAAACATTTGTCATTGCACTGCATGGTGCACATTCATTTTCACATTTTTTAGCAACTTTCTGAGTAAAACAGCAGTTGTTCAGAACAGCGTCAGGTACAATCCTCACCTTAATTATAAATTGTGACGTCCCATTGGTCACCTCCAGTGTGAACATGGAGGCTGCAGTGGCCTACAGAATATTCAGGATTTACAGCCTGGGCTCTGCTCGACTGGACAGATGTTTTTCTCCCAGCATTCTTTTCCTCTGACAGCATCCTCCCTCTCGACTCCATCCTCTTGGTTATCTTTCATCACTAAAGCACTTCAACGGTATTTCATTATACTTCCTTTAGTTCATTTCCTTCTGCACCTTTTCCCTTCTCCGCCTTCTCTCTCTCTCTCTTTCACCACCCCATCTCTCTAATTCCCACTTCAATCCCAGCATTCCTCTCCGCTCCGCCACCTCCTCACCCGAGGGTCCCGTAAAGCAGACCGTGACACACTCTGGTGATTTGGATAACAAATAACCTTGGAGAACCGTCTGGATGGGGAACACGGCTTACCAGCAGCCATGGACAGGTGTGACAATGAGCCAGCATGCAACAGGAGGAGCAGGGAGATATATTTAGGGTCTGATCTCTCTAGTGGCCGGGGTTTGGTAGTATTAGGGGGATAAAGTGTGGATTGGTCAGACCCCAGCTAATGTGTCTCTGTCAGTCCTGACAGTCTGTTAAAATGGAGAGTCATCTTTCACCGTGGCTTGGCTGATTTTGGGCCAGTCAGCAAATTCACATTTCCATGGTGTTCAGATGAAAAATTGTAACAGATTTTATGCTCTATAACTAAGCTAGACTACCATTATCTCTCCGTTAGTAAAAACAAAAGAAAAAATAATGGATAAATAAAACCCTAATCTATTTTGTCATTTCAGTGTTTAGTATTTTTTATATATATATATATATATATATATATATATATATATATATATATATATATATATATATATATATATATATAAATATATAATTTATTTAAATAAACAAATATACATTTAAGTGTCAGTTAACAGTAACAATAGAGAGATTATATGAGGAATTAAATACTAGTATATAGATCTAATATCTCTCTCTATATATCAGAGAATTAGAAGCATATGCATACAAAAAAAGCACAGTTATTGGGTATTTGATTCATTATGTGATTAATTTATCTATTTCAACAATATTTATCTTGTGTCATCCATCTTTCACTGAGCTAGCTGAAATGGGACCCACTTTATATTAAGTGGCCTTAACTACTATGTACTTACATTTTAATTAATAATTTAGTACAATGTACTTATTGTGTACATACATGTTTTTACATTGTACGTATATTTAAAAAAAAAATGACATGTAATTACAACTGTATTTAATTTCTGTAATTACATTTATAATTACACTGTTGACCCATACTTTACACCTTAACCCACCCTTAAACTTACCCATACCTCCAACCCTCTCCCTAACCTTACCCCTATCCCACCTCAATAGCAGCAAAAGTGTTTTACAATACAATATGAACACAATAAGTACATTGTACTTATTATTTTTTTTTTTTTATGTAAGTACATAGTAGTTAAGGCCACCTAATATAAAGTGGGACCCTGAAAGGTATTGTGGGATTGTGGGGAATTTGATTAAACAAAAAGGTTTTGCCTTGAAGTCACCTACAGTATGATGCCTACAAATCATTTCTACACAGGGAACTTGCTAGGTTTTTTAACAGAGCTATACTCTATCTTATGCATCTAATTCATGAACATAACATTTATAACCAGAAAAAAAAACTTATAATTGTATTGCCATTCCTTTAGTCACATATGCACCTGCTGATCAACTGATTTGATCATACAGAACCTCCTGCAGTCCCTCTTTCTGTCAGCTCTAGTTAAAGACAGGAGGAAGTGCTTCAGACCGACGGGAAACCAGAGGCCACAAGAGGCTCTAATTGCAAAGTGGGACAGAGTCAATAAGGAGAACAAATTAAAAATGGCGGCTAAATAGAAACAGGCCTCAACTGATTGCACCGAGGCGACAGAGACTAGACAGAAAGTTAGTGAGACATATAGAGAGATACAAGATGCAATTAATACCCCCCCCCCTTTTTTTCTTTTCTTTTGAAGAACGAAAGGAGTATCTAATTGGAGCAGTTTAAATGGTAGACGGATTCATTTATTTTCCAAATCTCATTTTAATGATTTAATACTACATAATTAACATTGCACATGTATTATTAAAATTTATGAAGTGATCTGTTTCTCTCTCTCTCTCTCTCTCTCTCTCTCTCTCTTTCTCTCTGAGATAAAGCCAGAAACAAACTAAAAATGTTATAAAATCCCTTTGCAATCTTTTATAAAGGACTAAAGCACTTACGTGCTTTTCA
>NW_020525957.1:0-85385 GCF_003368295.1 Carassius auratus | reverse complement strand
CAATTAGTCAAAAAAGTTAGTGATGGGAAGTTCGATTGTTTCCGCGAACGGTTTCTTTCGGACGGTTCGATTCAATAAACCGGTTGAAAAAAATGGTTCACCGGTTCTTTTTATGCTCGAAGTAATAACATTGGCGATGACGTAATAGGTCAAGTCTATCAAACATTCAAATATATAAAGTCATTAATCATAACTTTAGTCTGTTAAAAACCTGTAATCATGAAAAGTTTACAATTAAGTTTTGCAACAACGCACCCAAATACAGTAACAGCAAGAATGTGCATAAGGGGTTTAAGTCTTGAAGATATAAAGTAAATAAATTAGGTGTCATTAGCGTAGAAACCATGAATTCACTTACTATACATAATCCATTGCGATGTATTTGTTATTAAATGAACTTACGTTTCGACAGATTGCCAGACCAGAAGAACCAGTTCGGATCACCAAAAGAGCCAGTTCGGTTCAGATGCACTGTGTGTCAGTCTGCTTCATGCTGAATCACGCATGCGCAGTATCATCAGCTCCTCGGTTCTCGAATCGGATGCGTCTGAAAGAAACGGTTTTCGGGTTCAGTGTACTGATGATCCTGAAAACCGATGCAACCGGGTTCTTGACTTGAGAACGAGAACCGCTCTAACAGCACATGCTGCAGTTCAGTATCATCTGCTGCTCTACTCGTGTTCCATGTTCTGTTTACTACAAACTCAGTTTTCGGTTCAGTGTACTGGGTATCCGAAAACCGATGCGACTTGTGTTTTTCTTTCCAACATTAAAGCATTTAAAATACAACAAGTACCTAATCATGACTTCATAATTGGGAAATAGGACATTTCAATCGCACGTGAAGGCAGCATATCTTCAGAACCCACATTGAGCAACAGTGAGTGAGTATTGTACAGTGATGCAAGTGTGCAAAACACAACTAAACAGAAGATGTAAAACACAACAAAAGAGTGTTGTTATGGCAATTATCTGTTCTGTTTGAGCAGTGAAAACATTTAGCATTGTGTCATTTTCAGACAGTCTTTTCGGGAACATGACAGAAACTAAAAATGATATGAACTAAACAGACTCTTTAATAATAACATTAGAAAATTCCGCTTTGTTAAAGCAGGGTTGTTG
The DNA here is from genome assembly GCF_003368295.1 of Carassius auratus. Lineage (NCBI taxonomy): Eukaryota > Metazoa > Chordata > Actinopteri > Cypriniformes > Cyprinidae > Carassius > Carassius auratus. The sequence goes on along the minus strand of NW_020525957.1, from coordinate 84,263 downwards.
TAATTTGGTCAACAAGATGAGAGTATGTTAATCTATGACACTACACCAGACTTCAAAGTTGTTACTACTTTCTTTACTTACTACTACAAACTGTCCAGCTCCACCAGTGCCAGAGAATGAAAGCCTGCTGTGTGTATATGTGAAGAATAAGGCCTACTGTAAACCTATATGCAATGCAGTATTTTGTATTATTATCATTGCTATAAAGACACATTTTATTTTTGCCATATTTTCTTCTTCTTCACATAACCAAAAAAAAAAAAAAAAAAAAAAGTATGCTTTCATTTACTGAGCATTAAACATTTTTATTAATTAAAAATAATGTTTTGTATTTTAAGCATACCTTGCATAAAATTTCCACTATAAAGTAAAAACTATAGTTTAAAATTCATCCAAAAATGTCAGGGTTTCTGCTGGTCATGTTTGCAAATGCTTTTTATCACTTTGAATCTTTTCTTTTTAAACCCCGGATATAGGGTTAATGGATGATTCGTCAAGGGTCTTAATGAATAGTTCCCTGTAACAATAGTTTTGGATTAACCATCTTCTCAATGGTAGCACATAAAAGTAAAAAAGAATGAGAGTAATAATATTTCTTTATCCTTATGTTGAAATCGTCTCTTTTCATTGAGGACTAAGCAGTCCTGTACGCATGTTTCCTCTAAATGTTAATTGAGCCTCTGCTGACCCCGCCCCCTCTTCCAAGCCTCTCTGAGGACTGTTTTACTTTAGCTGCATTCATCATGGAACTTGCCAGTTAGCACATTATGCACATCCTTCATCATATTCATTTAAATTTAAAGCACAGCCATCAAATACAAGAGTTCATAAAAAAAATTGTTTAATACTGTTTTAGGATTTAAATCTTTGCATAGCTATGACAGGACACACTGGCAAGTAAAGTGCCTTGAGAAAAAAAAAAAAAAAAAACTTAAAGCACATAAACCACATAGGCAATAAAACAGTTAATAAAAGAAAATCACTGGTGTCTCATTGCAATCAATGCAATTAGGGAAGCAAATTAATTAATCTGTTTGTGTGTGTGCTCTTTATCCTCCAAAAGTGAAGCTGGACAATAGAGCGACAGATAAAGAGGCCACACCACACATCAGTCATCATGGTCTAGGTCATTGGGACAGTGCTGTTTGTTGTAACGGAGCAGTAAGACCTGTTCCATGTGGTCTACACTCATTCTGTTTCGAGATGAGGTCAAAGATTGCCTCCATGACTAAAAACACACTCCACTGGAGCACTGGAAGGCAACGTGGCGTTGTACTTGATAAAAAGCCTCTTAATTATGGAAATGCCTTAAGAGACGTCAGGTTGTTATCTTCTTAGTACTTTCTGACTTCATCATGAGTTGTGCTGTCAGATGATGATTTGGCAAGATTTCCTCTAACTCTGATCAGATTTCACAGAGTTGTCATCTCTCACTGTAGCTGGACTGTGCAGTGGTTCCAGAGCAATAGCTTCCTGTAAGGTTCCCTGACATCATCTCTCTTCTCAGGGCTAAGCCAGCTTTAAGCCGGAACTTTGGTAGGGTTATGGTTGCCATCTTTGCTTCATGGCTGCTAACACTGATCCAAAGAACTGTTCTATGGCCTCACTGATACTGGTGACAATGTGTGCATTATAAAGCAAATGAGGCATCTTTTCAAATAGCTTTGTCTTGATGATAAGCAAAGTAGGAATTAAAAATCCTAGGTAAAATTTGCTTTCACTCTGGAGAATGGCAATGGTAACAGCTAGAGGCTTCAGAACCTCTGTGTTCCTTTTAAGGAATGCAGACTCTTGTGGATGAAGCCTTGGCACATTAAGTTTATCACAGATCTCCCTCAACTTTTCTTCTGGGAGCCCTGCAAGTTTTGTGATAGTTCTGAACTCTGAGTTCCATCTTGTGACTGATGGGACAGTCAAATGCATATTGACAATCTCGATCAATTTTTTTTTTTTAATTGATTGTTTTTATGTTACATTTCATCTAAAACATTGTTTAGACTCAATGACCAATTGGGGTGTTTACGAAATAATCACTCTATTTTGCCAGACAAAATGGGACAAACTAATTGAGAAATTTGTCCACTATGTGGCACGTTAGGTTAACATTTAAGAAAAAAAGTTTCAAACCCTTGAGAAAAATAGGTTATATTTTTCAAAATGAAACTGCAGCTAGTTGTGATCATTTCAAATCATAAGTCACTTTTCAGTTGAAAATAATGCAGTAGTCTAAGCACTGATTTTACACTCAAACACTCAAAATTAAAATGGGTTAACTTAGTGGTAAAATTGCTTTGGCCAGAGTCTGTTGGTGCCCTGAATTTTACAACTTGATGACAAAGTTATATTAGATTTGACATTACCAACACATTTTCAGGGCATTTTTTCAGGGAGAAAAAAAAAAAAGTGAGCTATATATTTTCTGTCAAAGGGTTTATAAATAGAAGTGTGTCTGGTAAAGGTAGCTTGCAGACTAGCAAATTTTTTTTCTATGAATGTTTTGGATACAGGTCTTGAATACACTATGGGGTTGATGAACGCGGTGGAGCATTTTGGTATTTTTTTTTTTCACGTAGCATTTTTATTATTATACAGAACCAAGGATTACATCGTTTGAAATTAAAGGGGTTGCTTTTTTTTCTGTACACTCACAATAATGATACAAACTAAATGATTTTATAAAATAAAGAAAGGCTTACATACCTGCAGATGCTTCCTCAGGTTCGATATTGAAGCCTTTGATGTCAAAAGCATTTTAATAGCTGGCAAACAAATTTTGCACTTATATTTGCGCCCTTTTCGGACTTCAGGATGAAATTATTTTTACATTTCCAGCACTGCAATGCATTCTTATCACTCACCATGGTGGCAACTCTTAGACAGCTTGTAGTAGCCTAAAGCTTTTAGCAGCATTATGGATTAACGTAATTGGCAGATGTGGTGCGCAGCAAATTCAATACAGAGAACCAGTCAAAAGCATCAGAATAGATACATTAAATTCTAGCCACAAATCTATATTATTCAACATATCCTATGTTTTCCTATGTATCCTATGTAATTAAATAACGTAACACCGTTAGGATTCATTCTTGTCTAGGAGTCATCTGCTCCGGCGGTGAAACATTAATGGCAGGCAGCTGACCACTCACTCAGGGCAGGTCTGAGGTAAGACGCCAGTCCAGTCTGTGCTGAAACACTACTGTCAATCAAACTATCATGGGAGGGGCCTGTTTCATGACGTCACACAGACAAGCATTTGAGATCGCCTCGATTTGAGAAAGGGGTAAAGATTTTAGCAGATACAAAAAAAAAAAAAGTGGTGTGGTTGTGTACACACATTGCCAATACACATTTTAGTTCAAACTACTTGCAAACGTGCAGTAGCATCCTACAATATGACCCCTTTAATGTGCAAATTAGTGAAACTCTAAATGTATAAATTAAGCTAATCAAAATGTTCTTCAAATGTGTTCACTTGAACACTTGAGCCAAATGCCATATTCAAACAATCAAGTGCAAGGATTGCAAGTGTGACTACTGGGACAGGCCCAAAGCTTTACCTTTACAGACAGAACCCACTGATTCATCAGCACCTCCCAGTGGACAACACGAGATATGAAAAAAAATCCATGGCAGTCTTATAGGATACAGACCATTACCCAAACAAACAAAACATTTATTCTCATATATTTCATCTTTCCATTCAAACAGGGTTTTGTTTCCAAATTTATAAGAAGATCAAGACTGTTGAAGGAATGTAGTGCTACCACACAACACAGTTCATTTTTGGCAACAGACTAGACAATAATCATCAGTAAGTTCTGAAAACATTACACAAGCACATTTGTTTAAAATTGAGTATTTAGTAAAATTTACTGCATGCTAAGGTGTACTGCAGGTGTTTTCACATATCTCCCATTACTCTCTGCAGAGAACCACATTGTGGTGTTAGGTGCCCCTTATGCCTACTTCCATGAGAGTCAGGACCGTCAGAAAATAAAGAGCGATGAACAATTATCTTCCAATCAGAGCTGGTTATTGCAGGGATTACACAGTTGTTTGAGTCTTTCAGCCTTCTCTGTGGCCAAAAAAAGAACTAGTGTCCAGAACTGTGCATATTTTGTGCAAAGTCCGGACCCACTTTATATTAAGTGGCCTTAACTACTATCAACTTAAATTTAAATTATTAATTTGGTACAATGCACTTATTGTGTACATACATGTTTTTACATTGTACTTATATTTGAATATAATATAATAATATATCTGCACGTAATTACATCTGTCCTTAATTTCTGTAATTACATTTATAATTACACGGTTGACCCATCCCTCACACCTTAATACACCCTTAAACTTACCCATACCACCAAATCTGTCCCTAACCTTATCTGTTTCCCACCTCAATAGCAGCAAAACAAATTAACAATACAATATCAACACAATAAGTACATGTATTTATTTTTTATGTAAGTAGTAGTTAATATAAAGTACTTAATATAAAGTGGGACCCAAAGTCCATTTTACTTAAGTTTTATTTTATTTTTTTGTATTTATTTTTTTTGCACTTGAGTCACATAGGTGCAAAAAAAAAAAAAAAAAAAAAAAAAAATGGAAACTGGAAAATGTCACACTTAAGAAATGTAATGTATAGTGGTGTGATGACAAAATATTAAGTTGTATGTTATGTGTTTGGATCAAATCAACCAGTCATTTAATAGCATGTAACAATTATTGTATCTTTATAATGACAAGGCCCAGTACAGATTAGATGACAAGGGTAAAACATAAAGTGCAATGTTCAAAGTTCTTTTTTAGTTCTAAGTATTAACAGTTCTAACTGCTGAGGGGAGTCTTACAAAATCTTTAGACATTAATTAATAATTAAATACACTAGTAAAATAAAACAGCCTATTACTATGGAGTCTCCTGACAATTTAGTTTCTGTGGCTGGAATAATCGTTCAGTTTGCTGTCTAAGAATCAGACAGATATGGCATATGTGCACCAGTCATCCAATCTAACCCATCATAACCTGATGTCAATTAATTTGCCCCCAGTTTTAACCAATTTTCACCATGCTGGGAAATCATGTGTGATTTCTTTAGAGAAGCAAAGTCAGTCCATTTCAAGTAGCAGCCTATTTTTGAGAATAACATGGATACAAATAAGTCTATTTGCACACATGGATAATAAAAGCTAATTCAAAAGTTCTCTTTGGGATGAACTATTGTAACAGGAGCACTAGATGGCAGTATTGTCAGCATATTAGATAAAACTGGTACTTACATGTAAAATCCATATCACAAAATTAGTGCCTTATGTGAGATGAAGACAGGTATCTAATAACAAGAACATTTCTACTCTAAAAAGAGCTAGTTTAGTTCAACAACTTTTCTAACAGTACAAATAAGCCAGATCTGACTAGTTGTTACAATATTGGGTATACTAATATATATATATATATATATATATATATATTATATATATATATATATATATATATATATATATATATATATATATATATATAAACATGCATTGAAACATTGAAAGTAATATAAGAAATTATAAGACTACAAAACTCACAGTGTTTTTGACGCACACACACTGAAGTCTTACTGGAGTGCTCTGAAGTGCCCTTAAGTGATAACTTCTGCACATAGAAGTGCACATTCTGCACTATATATATATATTCTTCATTGTAGGGTACCAAACACATTTATTTTACCTAAAAAGCAAACCTCAATAGCAGTTTTCATCCATTTTTCAGATTAAAGTGCTTAAAATAGTTCCTCAGTGCCTTAGCTTTGGGTATTAAGTATTGTAGTAGTAGTGTCAATGAGAAATAACTTTGTTGTGTGTTTGAAAAGTACATAGTTACAGTAGCAGTTGCAGCAAGTGAATCTCAGAGCTGAAGCTTGAACTCTTCTTTTATATAACTCCAGGGGCCTGTACCATGAAGCTAGATTAGCTGGCTAGCCAGGTAAATTTCAGGTTAGTTTGCACCAATCCTGAGTTTTAGGTACCACGTAAATGTCCTGGCTTTTAGCGGCATTCATTGCCATAGTAACTTACACTCTACGGCTAACCTGCTCTGGGGCAGGTTATGTTCTGGGTTAGAGATCTCAAACTGAAGTTGGACCAATCAGATGTGAGAGAAGTGACACATGTCTGACACAAAGTCACTCCCCCAGTTTATCTTGCTCCAAATTAAAGGTCACTAATGCTAAAAAAATAAAATAAAATAAAAATAAAAAGAAGTCTGGCTTTAATGATAATTACTCATTTTATGGTTTATATAATTATTGTAATTCATATTATTATTATTATTATTATTATTATTATTATTATTATTATTATTATTATTATTATTATTTATCTTTTACACACAAGCAATTTTAGTTTAACAGTTATTATAAATCATTTACTTTAAATACATATTTATGTATACAGATCATGTAATATACATAAGCTATAGTATCATAAGATTTAAGAAATAAAAAATCTAACCTTACATGTTCGAGTCTCTATCACTATATATTTTCAAATGTATTTTCACTATAAACTAACTTAATTTTCATTTGTCACTGCACTGATAGAGCAAGATTATTTATTTTATTTGTCCTTCTTCATTTTTCATATGACGTTTAAATTTGTAATATTCTTCAATCTCTTAACCTTTAGCAAAACCTTTAACCTTTAGTTTTAAGAATCTCGCTGGATCTCTCGCGAAAAGTTAATCAAACTTGCTTTGTGTTGCAAGGCTCATGATTGGCTGTTCGCCAGTGATGTCACACATTCATGTGAATGCTCCACAAATTCAGGATCAAAGCCTTAGTTGACAAAGAAAGTCGATGAACAGCATCACAGTACCAACAAAGCCAGATTGAAGAGGTTTGGTTTTGTCAACTCAAAACTAATCCTGTAACTCTGAATTTGTTCAGCTACAATACCATCATGGTACAGGCCCTAGCTCTTTCTGATTAATGGCACACTCAGACAAAGGAAGGAGAACCTGTCATGGTTAACTGATTATGAGGCTCAAAGCAAAATAATGCAAACAGAAATAAATACAAACTAATACAATTATTATTATTATTATTTTTTTTGATACAGTATTTAATATGTATTTGTTTGAAAATAATGTTCTATTTACACACACAGAGTGAGAGAGAGAAAGACATATAAATGGTTCATATATTCATACATCAATTCATATTTAGGGAAATTATTAGAGGAAATTTGCACATTTTCAGCAGAGCCTGAGGGGTGTCTCTCCAAAAGCAATAGAATCCTTAGCACAAGAGAAGCCAACATTGAATAAGCACATATTCACTGAGTACAGAATATAACCACACAATGTCATAAATGGTATACAGTCTTCCTTTATCAGGTTACAACTAATTTTTACCAAAAAAGTTTATTCATTATTTGTTCTGTTTTGATAGAGCCATTAACATTATTTTTTAATCTTAATAATTACATGCTTTACTTTTTTAATTAATCTAATTAGTCACGAAATATTATCAATATTTGCTAAGTACAAAAAAAAAAAAAAAAAAACCTCTAAATGTCCCAAATAAACATTTAAAGGATTAATTGTCCTTTTAAACAGTGATGTTGAATAGACAACACAAATAAAGTGGCCTTTAAAAACATTAACGTTGTATGTTTTAATTCTATGACTTTCCTCATTCAGTTCAATTCAACTCAACACATCAATTCAACACATTCTTCTATTCTGTCTGGAATACATCTCTAGCCTCTCCATCACATCTTGCTATTCAAAGTTAGTTTCATGGTTCACCCAAAAATGAAAATTCTCTCACCATTTACTGAACCTCTGTGGTCCCAGATTTTTATGACTTTCTTTCTTCACATGAACACAAGCAAAGGTTTTTAGTCCATGTAATGCAAGGGGACAGGACCACTTCAGAAACCACACAAAGTGAACATGACGACCAAGATTAAACTATTGGTATTTGTATTTTTCTTACATTTGCATATACAAATAATTTCACTTAAGAAGACAGTGATACATACATACACTTCCCATACACTACCATTATATAATTATTATTATTTTTTTCTCTAAAACTCTTAGTTTGTGTTCATCTAATACATGAAATTCATATAGGATGGCATGAGGGTGGATATTATGGAGTTCCCTTTTAATCCCTTTTCCTGTATTTGTATTTTTATTTGTATTTGTATTTTTATTTATTATTATTATTATTATTTTTATTTTTTTTGGTGTTCCTCTGGTTCCCTTTTACTCATTCTTCTGTATTGTCTGTCAGAAAAAAAGTACTTCTACAATATAAATTAGTACTCTTTTACTTTTACTCAAGTATGATTTTGACCAGATACTGGTACTTTTAATTGAGTAAAATTTTCACTGAGTACTTGTACTTTCACTTGAGTAAAATGTTTACACCTCTGCAGTTTCCAGGATGTAACCAATTAAGGAAAATCAGCTAAGAACATGTTTTGTTTGAACGCACATTTCTAAAGTTATTTTAGCATTTACTAGTACAGTTTGAAACAATTATGATATATACATTTGCACTCACTCAAAACACTGTGTTTTTATTTATTTGGTGTGACACGCATCCCAAATGAGGAACGTGAATAAACATAAACTCACTAAATAATACTGGGAACCAAAGTGGCTTATTCAGAGTAAAAAAAAGAAAAAATAAAGAAAAATTCACATTATCAAAATAAATCACTAAAACCTTGCCATGTCTAAAGTTTCGAATGCTGAGTCTTTCTCATAACTTCTACTTACATAGACACTTTTAATTTCAGCTGACATGTGACCAATAGGAGATGATCAATATAAGGGAAAAACTGCCCTATGCATGATGGGGGCATGTGTTTAAGTGTGATTCATGGTTACACAGAAGAGAAATGAACACATCCTGAGCTTAGCAGCCCTGTCCCAAAAGCTTCATCCTCAGCACATCCTGTGAGCTTATACAATCTGTCCTATTAATGAAGAAGATTTGTGCTATGCTCCACACACTACCCCCACATATGATTTACACACTTCAGTGAAGGAACTTTTTTCCTGAGACAGGCCAGCAGTCCATCCTCTTTCCATCATCACTTTCTAGTGGTGTGCTGATCTGTAAGGGTTGTCTTTATCTAACTCTGGACTGGACATAGGAAGCAACAGATCAATGACCTAGGATGGAACTACTGCTGAATTATTTACAAATGCAAGTGTCATGAGGAGGAAGATAGAGAGGTGGATGAAGGGAAATTCAGCATCTTTACTCACGCTCCTCATGGATCATGCTTCTCTGGGAAGATGAAGACACACACTTACATTACGGTAGGTCATAACATTCTTACCTGATACAGGTGCTGTCTGTCAAGGGCTTCAGTCTTTCAGAGCAACTGCTTCTTTAAGATCTCTTTCTACAAACAGAAAAAAAAAGTGAGGCTCCTATACTGACACATTAATATTTCTAAACTATGTCAGAGGAAGTTCTTAAGTGAGCAGAGCCTTGTTTCACCTGTAAGTTGTGATTGTATATCCTGTATATCTCTGCCTCCATGGAGCTCAGCAAAGTGTTCTTTAGCTTCAGCAAGTCCATCTCTGAGGAACAGCAAAGGCGACATTAACTTAAGTAACCTGCTGGCAAGGTGGTTAGAGCTTCAACAAACAGTCCTTTGAAGAACAAGAACCACTTCAATGATAACTTTGTGAATGCTCTGTTTTCAGCAAGCTGAATGTTACAGGCCTATCTGACACATTAAAGCATGTCAACAAAAGGGGGACACTTTAAAATACCATATGACCTGCTCTTTAAATACTTTAGTCTGATTTTTATACAAATAAAATGTAACCTTTGTCTAGTGTTTCAGCTTCCATCTCCAAACCCTGGATCGAGATAAATAGGGTTTGGGTGTGAAAAACAGCATTTCTGTTGCTGATTAGGTTAAACTCATTGTTGAAAATTATCATATCCATCAATAAATTATCTCTTTCTTCACAGGTTTCTCTTTCCAGTCTGTCCTACATTTTTAAATAATAGAAAAGCTATTATGCAGATTATAAAGCATTTCTGACACTTCAGCATTTGCATTGTATTGGATGATAATTCAAATAGATGAAAACTTCATTCACTTTCTTTTTCAGTCCACCTGATGGGTACTGTTTTCATAATTATAATATTGTTTCAAACTTAACTTTGGTGTGTTATAATGGAGTGTGTAATGAACAGACGATGGTCTTTCCAAAAAGAAGGAATGAATGTGAAAGGTGCTACCAGGTTTTCGAGATCTCCCTGCAGTCCCAGGAGTCCCTCTTTTTGCCTTTCTAGTTGATCTTGTAACTTTATCATTAAAAGCAGTTTGGTTTCAGCCAGGAGCTGAGCCTATGGTCACAAATGAATCATGAATTTGATCAGTGTTTTATTCAGATGGTCCACAAAACTGTCCCAAAATGAACTTTGCATTCACAACAGAAGTTTTCTAACTGGCTTCATAAACACATTGCGGCAGCAGAGCATGCTGGATCAGTGGCTTCAATAATGCTGTTTGTTGAGGTAAGCTTATGTCATTTTGTTTGTAGGTAATTCTGTAATTGCCATAGCATTGCCTTTGGATTGTGAGTCTCTGCTTCTCTCCTTTAACTGGCTCAGTCAAGTGTGAAAGACATTAAGGATCCTTCAGGTAATTATTCTCTACCTGGCTGCAAAGAATGCAAGCAAATTGTGTCTCTTAATTACACGGGACACATTAGTCTGACCAAACATATTATGCAGAAAATTAGACACATCTTCTGTGCCATTCATTATCTCAGGATCACTGAAGTCATTCAAGGAGTCAGTACTAAATGTGTTAAACTTGCCACAATGCAGAATAAATGAATTGTGAAAATGCTAAACATATATTTTAAAATATGAAATATTCACTGCGTGATTGTCAGTTTATGTGAATGGAAAACATCCGGAAGATGTCTGTCTCTGATGTCTCCACCTCTGTATTGACCTCAATATTCATGTAATGACCTCTTTAATCAATGATTCAATTGCTCATTGACTTACTATGTCTGACATTGGTATCAAACAAACTGGATGCCATGTGTTTGGAAGGTTAATTGTATTTTTAAAGGTTCAACAATAATACTAATGTAATCTGAAAGAAATTAGATTGATTTTGCAGAGCCGCTTTGAATTGATCCTACAATTTTAATGTATCCTGCCATTAGATGAAGTGTTTTAATCATGAAAAAGAATTCCTTTTCACAGTGCCAAAGGACATTAATACTGAATATCAGCTTTCTGCACAGATAAACCTTAAGATGAGTGACAGTGCACATCCTTCCCCGCGTGCGTGGCAATATTTCTGTCTGAAGTAGGCCTATACATTCACATAACACTTAAGAAAAAATGGAAAGGGAAATTAATCTTTTCTAATCTGTCATTATACGTCTCTTTTTAAACACTGGGTAATGACGAAATGACGTTTCGACACGGTGTCAAGATCCCAAAGCACAGATGTTTCGAAACACTTGCGGTCTTTGCACTTGATCACTTAACTACTTGTATGACATCTTTCCCGTATTTGGCCCAAGTGAGCATGAAGACCACAAGTGTGTGTAGAACTTTTCATTACCTAACGAGACACACTTATAGTGTTGTAAAAATGCAAATGTTAATTAAAATTTTAAATACTTTGCATTTTAAAATCAACTAAACAGGATGTTCAGTAGTCCCTATAACATTACATAGGCTAATTTCAATTTGTTTTGCTTCTAATTAAGTGATAAAAAGCAGCTGCAACTACACTGTAAAAAATATTTCCGCAGTTTAGTTATTTCAACTTGTTTTTTTTTGTGTAGAGATAACTAGTTTGTCCAGACAACAAGAAATTTTTAAGTTGTCTTGTCCTCAACTAAACTGAAAGTTGAATGAACAAGTAAAATTGTTGTTTTAACTCAAAAATTTATGTTTAAACAACTGCAATAGATGTTGAGTTAACAATTATAGCTGTTATTTTAACTAATAAATGTAAGTTGAAAAAACTGCACAAAATTTGCAGAAGGTTTTACATAAATTCTAATGCTTTAATTGCAGTAAACTTAATTTAATGTGTAAACTAAACTTAGTGAACTAAACTTAATTTACCTCTCTAATTGCTGTCTGGTAAATTGCATAATCTTAAATCCTGAATTCCAAGCTTTTAAAAACGCTTTAAACATAAATCCTCAAACTTAATGACATTAAATCTATTTCAAACTTTCTGCTCCGGTTTTCTCAAGCCAATGTGAATGGTTGTCTTGTAGTTATCACTACTGTAGTGTGTATATATATATATATATATATATATATATATATATATATATATATATATATATATATATATATATATAAATTAATTAATTACAATGTATTTTATTTTAGTGTGTACATTAAAAACATTCCTGTAATTTACAGTTATGAGCACAGATTAATTAATTTACACCTACAAATTGTCTTTAGTTCATAATAAGCGTTTTGGACATAGAAGACTCGCTCATTTCACTTCGTGTTGTTGACTCACAGGTTCAGTCAAGTTGACTAAAAGCTGTTCGTTCACCAACTGGACCAAACTGGATTTTTACCTCACCTTTTTACCGTCACTTCAGAGCGCCAGATATAGGTAAGTTTTCACCACAATATTTGAATTAAAAAAAGTAACATTAACTGTCAAATTTAACCGATATGGGTGATAGAAATGACAATTAATATATCTGTGGTTTGAAATGTCACGGTTTTCGTTATTCCTATTAGGAGTTTGGATCCTGCGCGGCGTTGAGCCATTTCGTCGTGTTTTTGTTCTTGTTTTAAGAAATCTTAATAATGTGAAGAATAACAGACAATGTTGTCATGAATGTACGATTATTGAGTGTATTTATTCACATTGAAGATTCGCTCATTGTACTTTCTCATGTTGACTCACAGGTCCTGTCTAGTTGACAGTCTTTGCAGCAGTCTTTGGCAATCCGTAAAATCTATTTGAGATGTGGGTAAATTAAAGGAATAATTCAACCTAGGGTCATTTGCACCAAGATGTCGAGCCAAACACCCGACTCCCCAGAAGTTTTTTTTTTTTTTTCTTGGTCGAACATTATTAAAGTTAGAGATTTTTTATCACGATCAGCCAGAGGGATTAGTGCAGGTGCTAATTGACACACTGCATGTTTCAGTGATGCCTGTGTGTGTTATTTGAGAACACAACACAGTTGTCTGAAGTTTAAGGGTCTCCCTGCATTTGAAAGTACAAAAAAATATAAGGCAGTAATTAAAGATAATAATAATACAGATTTACAATTAGTTTTTGGCTTCCAACGATGAAAGCAAGATAAACGAGGTTGCATTACTTCCAGCACACCTTCCATTCCTTCACAAACGTAAACTGACAGCAGCTAAACTGCACTCAAAATCACTCAAAGAGTTTGCTGTTTGATCTGTGCTTAAAGTTTCATAACTATAGTTTCATAACACCACTTTAGTTGGCTGAACTTACTGGATGTAGTTTAGAAAACACCACTTTAGTTGGCTGAACTTACTGGGTGTAGTTTAGAAAACTCAGCTTTAGTTGGCTGAACTTACTGGGTGTAGTTTAGAAAACTCAGCTTTAGTTGGCTGAACTTACTGGGTGTAGTTTAGATTACTTAACTTTAGTTGGCTGAACTTAAGTTCTAAGTTCACTTAACTAAATTAAATCAGTTCATTGTACTTTATAACTTGTCAGATCAACCTTTCCAAATTTGTCAGGTACACTTTTCCAAATAAGTTAGTTTAAAAAACCAATGCAAAAAGATAACAAAAAATAATGAGTTAAGTCAACAAAATATTGTTTTACAGTGTACTCATCTTTGCACCTATAAAATGTAAAAACACTGTTTTCTACCAAATTATTTGTAAAATCGAATTATTATATTAATATTCAACTTACATTTGAAAGGTTTCCGTGACCTCAGTACTTTTTTTTTAATCTCAGTCCACATGAAAATGCAAAAGCATGCTATGAAGCGCTGTTAGGAACATGCCATGTGAACAGGTGGCGATATAATCTCAACTGTAAAGCCATGTTGGCCAATCAGAAGTTTGAAAAAGTTTCCAGTAGGCGGAGGTGACAGCGCATGCTCCGACGTCACAACTCACAATACAAAATATCCGGTTTCGCTGTGATGATAACACTGCAACCAGAGATTTTGAAAACCTTCACCCTGGCAGGAGTTTTCAAAAATTATTCATTTTCAGTGACTTGGAAATGCATTTGCGTGTGGACGAATAGCCAAAGCACATAGAAAAAAGCTATCCTTACCTGCCTTGTTAACATATTTTAGGCTGAAGTTACCGTGGTAAAACAACATTGTGGTCTTTTACCAATGTTCCCTGATATGTGTAACTTGTACGTTATTCAAGTTCACATCTTAATATATATTACTCAAAGATGGCAACGCGTCCACACGAAGAGGCTTCTCTCTGTTCCAATAGAATGGTGTTTTCGTGTTTTTCGCAGTGTTTTTGTACATCGTCATCGCATCTACCAGTCTTTAAGTGCACATCCAGTCAAGAGCAGCTGCATTCAGGGCTGGAGATGAAGTGGGCCTGAGAACAGCCAGGGCCAACCTATCCAGCGGCATCAGAGAGGCTAAGAGACAGCACTCCGGGAGGATAGCCCATCAATTCATTGATAGCAGAGACACTCGGAGCTTGTGGCAGGGGTTACAGACCATTACGGACTACAAGCCCCCACCACGGACCTGTGACAGCAACATCTCTCTGCTGAACGCGCTCATTAGCAACAAGTTTGAGACAAACTACAGGAGTGAAGTGAGCCACCTGGCCTGGTGGTGCAGTGACAACAATCTCTCTCTGAACGTGGAGAAGACAAAGGAGATCCCACACTCAGCACTCTTGAGCCCTTTGTCACTTTAATCAGACTGAATAAGCTTTTTTTTTACACAAAAAATATTTTTATTTGTGCTGTTTGTTCACTTCACTCGTTTGCACTCTATCTGCCATGTGCCTTGCGCTGCTTTATTTAATTGTATTTTTATTATATGTCTTTTTTACATTCCTTTATTGTATAGTTGTATCTTATATTTTACATTTGATCTAGATTTTTAGGTTCTACTGTTAGTGTTATCTGTATGCACTGGGGGTCTGAGAGTAACGCAATTTCGATTCTCTGTATGTATGTACTGTACATGTGGAAGAATTGACAATAAAACAGACTTGACTTGACTTGATCTTAAAGGTGCAGTGTGTTGATTTCAGGAGAGAGGTGCAGTGGGCAGAGTCTGGTTCATCACTAAAGCTAAGCACATCAGAGCCTGTTCGGTACTCTGGTGGGAGAACATCATTTGTGAAAATGTAGCTTGCTGCTGCAGCTAGTTTTAATCCAGCCAGCAGGGGGTGATCATTCCATGGCTTGAATGGGTGCAAAAATTCATAGAGTAATGACATAGACTTTATATTGTGAAAAGGACCATCCTTAAGATGAGGTGTTAAACTGGCCTCCTGACATTCTGTTGTCATTATTTCCCCACCTTAAATATGAATTTGACCTAATTGTTTAGGCTGAGGTTATCAGGATGTGCTACCCCTCTATTCATGTTCAGACTTACCACTGGGCTTGAGTGGGCTGCAGGCAATGGGCTCCGCCTTGTAGGGGACCTCGCCTTTGCCCGTTTAAGTGTGTTTTATCTGTTCGTTTTATGCCAGGCAGAATTCAGAAATTATCAGCCGCATTTCCACTGAGCATGCAAGATCTAAATGGGCTAGCCGGAACTACATCTTATACAACTACGATCTTCGAGGCCAGATTCGAACAGCATAAACTGGTATTTATGAATATTTCACATACAGTAGAAGGACACATGTATTGAATTGCGTCTGCACCGATTGGTTTGCTATCACATGGCTACATTAAACAGATCCATCAAGCTTTTAGCCCCAAAGAGGGCACATTTAGAAAGATAATGATACATTCTCAAATGTTTACACCTCATTCCTTTACAGAGGATGAAACTAAATTATTTGATCCCCTCATGAGTTTTAAGCGCTCTCTCTCATCTTTCTGCCATTAGTGGAGAAGAAATGTCATCAAAATTATTTTCAAAGGAAACAAAAAATAGCAGTTAAAAATGAACACCTGCTTGAGGGGGAAACAAAGAAATTACCGTATTCTCCACTTACGGTTATTAGAACGAAATGAGCCCAGGTTAATTGAGAGATGCATTTAAATCAGTCGGGAAGCATGACTCTTGATTGAACAGCTGTCAATATAGATTTGGTCAGAGTAATTGATCCTTAACTATGGACATACGGATAAGCGTCAAAAGGTTTAGATTGGTTCCTCATGTAAAAGTTCTCATTGATCTCACTGATGAAAAGAAGTTGATTTATTTTTAGCCATAGTTAACTATAAAGTCATTAAGCTGTAAAATACAATAATAAGATAGAACAAGTCAAATGTAATCCACCAGCCTCAACACAAGGATATTCCAATGGTTCTTAGCTGGGAAGTGATGTACCACACATATTTGAATAATAAGCAGTGGGCAGCTATTTATTGCTGCAGCACCCGGGGAGCAGTTGGGGGTTCAGTGCCTTCCTCAAGGGTACCTTAAGAGCACCTTAGCACCTAAGTCGTGGTATTGAAGGTGGAGAGAGAACTGTACATGCACTCCCCCCCACCCACAATTCCATCCGGCCCGAGACTAGAACCCACAACCCTTCGATTGGGAGTCCAACCCTCTAACCATTAGGCCACGACTTCACCACGAAAACAATTTTTAAATACAGTTTTCTCTTCTGCAATTAGTGGATATAAAATGCTGCAACTTCTGTGTGCTTTTCAACTCTTCAGAGATGGTTAGGTGCTCATGTTCAGCTACAGGCTAGAGCATAGTGTTTTATAATGTTCACAGTAACGCATTTTGCATTTGGAGCATTATTTTTAGGAGCATTAACTTTTACATTTAACAAATATTACATCTAATTTAATTTAGAATTTATTTTAATTCAAGTAATACATTTTTAGTCGGGTATAATTGGCTCTGATTTGTGTTTATTAAAAGGTAGCCTACAAAAACAGGCACCTTTTTCTGGTACAAAAGGGGATAAAAATCACAACCTGGTACCATCTATTGATTTCGACAATGGAAGACTCAGGGTTGGAAAGGCTGAGAACCACTGTTCTAGTCATTTCACTGGTAAGATGCTACCAACAGATGGCGACCTCCACCAGTCTTTCAATAAGCAATGTATTACTGTGAACGATATCGCACCTAAACTTTGTTAGAGAAGGAAATACATAACATTAGATATTAGATATATTGTCATCCTGTAAAGAAAATGGTAACATTTTAAATTTTAATGGAAAAACAAGCAAGTATTTTTACGTTCTTAGAAAGGGCATTATGCCTATTTAATATAGGCCTATATATTTTTTAAAATCGTCCAAGGTACGTTCTTAATCATGATGTCACATAGGATCACGCATGTGATCATCATGCATATAACAAAAATATGTTTTGACTGATCTTTTTAACCTATTTCTTCGTACTTTCGTGGGATTTTCTGAGTAGATCAGAAATGTTGCAGAAATGTAATCTTAGAGCAATGTACGCATCTAATTTGATAAGCGTAAATCATTTAATTGAGTCCATTGGTCAGCAACATCAGTGCCACACCAGACTAATCTACTCATATAATACCATTCAGACCAGACTGTCCAACATCTACAGGTCAGGAAAACAAAAGCGATTGCCTTTCAGAGAAAGCAGTGCACGTGGTTTCTTAGACACACTCACCAACTAACGAGAAATTAAAACGCAAGCAGGGTGCATAACACCCTAAACAGTTACACAATAACAAAGAGCAGTTATGATGATAAGTTTTGGAGTGGCTAAACGGGATGTCTTTGTCCGGTTGCCGTGCTTCAAGCAGAAGCGCTGAGCGTGCACGGAGTCGCGCGTGGTGTTTGGTTTGGGTTACAGCGCAGCTGGATGCCTCAGTGCTGTCGCGCGCTCAGTCGCACCAGCAGATCGTGAGAGCTGGAGTTTAATTCTGCTGTCTAGCGATTTATTTTCTGCCTGTTTGTTACATTATCTATGAGTCTAAATCCAAGAAACCATTCCATATCTGTTAGTGACAGTTTTGGACCAGGTTACGGGAATTTTGTTTGTTTGTTTTTGTTTTTATGTTATAGCCCACTCTGGATGTAGCATACACTGTGACCAACGATGTTTCAATGGACCTGAATGAGGAAGGATTATTCTTTTCATCGTCAAAACAATAAATTGCGTGTTTGAACGAACTTACCAACGGACAAAAAGCGCAATGATCATCGCCGTGATTTACCTCGTTTTACCGCTGCTGGGTGAGTTTGAAAGCGGTTACACATTCACTGATTGATTGGTAAATGATATAGGTAGAAATCGATTGGTGGACAGACACGCAGTACTGTATTTAAGATTAGATTTCCTCACAAAACCATCAAAAATAGTTCTAATTGTAGTCTTTTTGATTCTGTCTAATAGCTACTGATAGCTACGATGTTACAATTGTCTCATAACTAGGGCATATTTTAGCTTCTGAGGATCAGCGCTGTTTTAGTCTGCCTAAATCTTCTTGTGCTAATATTTTAATCTCTAAAGCACCTTGAGTTTATTACATCATTATAATATTGAACAGTATTAACTTATAAAATAGTACACTAAATATAAAAAAAGTACAAAAATCAAATAAGAAATTTGTATACGAATGAAATACTCATATATTAATAAGTTTATTGTTGTTGTCGTCATCAATGTCTTTGGTAACAGTCTTTAGTAGCCTAGTTGTTGAAGCATTTCAATTAAACGCAATCCTATAACCGTGATATGATTATTTCTGTCGTCGTCCTTTATAGATGTGCTGCTTTCTGCCGAGGAGTCTTACTTGACTAGCTCAAACCGGCTGGACTGTGTGAAGGCGAACGAGCTGTGTTTGAAGGAGCCGGGATGCAGCACGAAGTACCGAACTATGAGGCAGTGCGTGGCGGGGAGGGAGAGCAACTTCAGTATGGTGACTGGAGTGGAGACGAAGGATGAATGCCGGCTTGCACTGGACGCTTTAAAGCAGAGTCCTTTGTATAACTGCCGCTGTAAAAGAGGCATGAAGAAAGAAAAGAACTGCCTGCGCGTCTACTGGGGGATCTATCAGCATCTACAGGGTGCGCGGTCTTGCCTTCTCATATAGTGCACTGTAAATATTTGAAGCTGTGACAATATTTAGCTTCACACTGAATATATTTATATATATATATATACACACACACACACACACACACACACACACACACACACACACACACATATATATATATATATATATATATATATATATATATATATATATATATATATATATATATATATATATATATATATATATATATATATATATATATATACTTAGCAACCAATGATACTAGGCCAAGGAAGTTGCTTTCCTGGGTTCTGTTATCCGATAGGGTCACTGTAAAGTCTTTAAATGCCTCTCTGAACTGTGTCCATTAAAGTTTATGGAGTGTGAGGTGAGCTGATGCTTTATTTTAGTGTAGGCTGATCAACTGATCAGTACAGCTAATCAAACAGAAACTGGCTCTGGAAATGTAATCCAGTCCCATGAATCAATGACCCAAATACATAACGTAAAGGACAGTTTCCAGCCTTGTAGTTTAATGCACACATTAAATAACGCGATCAGTGATGCATTTTCATCAATTAAAATACTACATAATTGATGTAACATTTGATTATTTAGTCACATGTCGTTTGTTCATATTACAGGGAATGATTTACTTGAGGATTCTCCATATGAACCTGTGAACAGCCGGCTTTCTGATATATTTCGACTGGCTCCCATCTATTCAGGTAGGATGTGCTTTTTTAATCCACTCAATTTGTTTTAATGAGTGGATCAAATTGCTTCATGGAAAAAAGACTGAATGGTAATGGTGTGAATGGTATTGTCCTACTTGTTTTTCTCCCACTTTATCCTCGATATCCCTTTGTGGATGCATGCTATCTTCCAGTATCTGATCCCTTGGATTTTGAATGTTCTGAATGTTCATGCTTAGTGCCCAGTGAACCATTACAACTGCTGTAAACTTCAGCTGATTGTAGGGTCAATTTAATAGCTCGGTCCAGGGTTGCAACCGGCGTGAGGTGTTGCTTATGTAACAGTTGCATTTGAATGTGTTTTATTTGGGGAGGGACTGCGATGACATTACTTTTTAAATGTGCCTTGGGTTACGGAGGCAAAATGTTTGTGGTAGCAAGGGTTGTGTGAATCTCCCATCTATTGTGTGAATCTGGTCGAGATGCTGACTTGGATCATCCTCTAGGTGGCAATATTGTTCCCTACTTCAGCTTGAAAAGAGCCATATTTAAAGAGAGAGAGAGAGAGAGAGAGAGAGAGAGAGAGAGAGCAATTCGCTGTCAAAGGTGTGCACAACAGATGGTAACAGCAAAGGTTTAACAGCAGCAAATGAAGTCAGATTGAAAGTTTTTATTTTCTGAAACATCTAGTTTACTTAACATTAGATGAGGCTTAATTTAATTAACAACTTAAATTAAAATATTTTTATATGCTTTTTCAAGTGCATGAATTACCACTGAATTATATATATATATATATGTATTTATGTATGTATCTATGTATGTATGAATAAATATGTACTAATACATGTTTTATCAATAAATAAATAATGTTTATGCATATAATAAATTAATATTTTGGTAACATTTACTTATAGATGATGTTTACAGTATGAAAGTAAGTAAGTTAACTCACTCCAAGCTTTAACAGATTCGTAGTAAAATAAAAAATAAACTTGAGGGGAAACTTAAACCTTCTAAATTCAATCTCTTTTGTAAGTCATGTCAATCAAAATTATGAAATCGAAGAACCACAAAGCCTGGATAGAGTTTAAGGAACCAAAATAAGGTGGTAAACACCACAGTAATTAATATAACACGTACCTTGCTACTTTCCCCTCACCCTCTCTCTCTTTGTGGCTGTGCGAGCAGAAAGTCATGGAGTGCTCTGAATCTGAGGGTGCTCCTTATCCCCCATTGTAAAGCTTTTTACATTGATTGACGGCTGAGTTCCATGGCTAAGAAAACAGGCCAAGCGGGGAATCAGTTCCCCACCTACATCCAGATTTAAGACACAGACACTAAGACAAGGCAGACTCTACAGTCTTAGTGTCTGGGAGGAATAGGTCACAGTTTGAATTGCACTTCTTAACAGCTAAAAAATTAAAAATTAACTTTTGTTTTAATTTAATTTGCATTTATTAATTTGTTTTGGACCAAATTAGTTACATTATTTACATGTGTTTGTTTTAATTTGGTGGTGATATGGAAACAATAAAGTTAAAATAGTTATAAGCTTTTATAATTTCAGGCCCTTCTTAAACTGTCTGCTCAGTAATTTAAGGGCACCTTTGAATATAAATTTTAATATACCTTTAATATCTTAAATGATGATTAAAACTGTGCATTTATACTGTAGTTTAGGAGGAGGAGGTATGGATTGTTAGATATGCTGTGTGCTGCATAATTCATTTATGTCACCTTAGATGATCAGATTTCCAGTTTTAAATCTGTCCCCTCAGAACTGGAACATGTCTGCATTTTTTACCAAAATTACTTTTTTGACCAGCCATTTGTACCACACTTTAAAGAAGTCAAATTATATATTGTGCATGACATCATTGACAGCATATTTTTTAAATAAAAGCTAAAATAGCCAGACACAAAACATTTTTTTTGTATGTTATAGTCTCCCTTTATAAAACACCGCTGTGCTCTATTGTGGTGTTGAGAGTTGTTGTGTGTTGCCTGTGTGAAACATACCGAGTCCTCATGAAATCTACCTCTTCCTCTGTCTGTTTTCCTGCTGAGTATCCTGCTGGGTTTTACCTGTATTGATGTCTGTTCTCCACACGATTAAATGGCTTATTGAATGCTGCAGGGCTTTCTCTCTCTTGGGACTATTGCCCTTATTTGCCGGAAGTGTCCTCATATTCCTCAGTGCCAATAAAATAAATCCAAAGACAGGGTGATGCAGGGGTCAAAGGCTGCAGATGGATTGGGTTTGCATCTCCCTCTGCTCATAAAGGCAGATGTCTTGCTTCAAAATGGCCTGAAATATCAGCAAATAGGTGAGGACAGGGAAATGTAAACTGTTTAGATGGAGAGTTGACTGAGATCCCGTTCACCTGGCCTGAATGAAGTTTCGGGTGTTTTTACATTTTTCTTTTTCCAAGTTTCGTTGGTTAGACTATTTAAAGGAATAATCCACCCAAAATGGAAAAATTCTATCATCGTTTACTCACTCTCATGTTGTTCCAAATCTGTATGCGGAACACAAAGAGCATATTTTGAAAAATGTTGGTAACCAAACAGTTCCATTTATTTCCATTGTATGGACAAAAAAAATTAAATGGAATTCAACGGGAAGCAAAATTATTTTACTAACAACATTCTTCAAAAGATCTTCTTTTATGTTCTACAGAATTTTCATTTTTGGGTGAACTGTCCCTTTAAGAAGTCAAGCGGGGACACTTATGCTGGTCTTTTCAATGGCAAAAGCAGGTTTTAGGTGTGATTATTCAAAAGCTTGGAAAAGGGACACCATAATTGGGTGGGATATCTCACTATAATACAAAACTGCAAGGAAATGTTGTAAATAGAGGGAATTAGTAAGAGAGAAGTAATGTGGAAGGCATGTTTAAAGTAGTGAAGAAAGCACCATGTTTCACAGCTAGTTCATTCACACTTATTTGACACTCTCTTGTCCTCTGATCTGAGGTGACTTTGTATTACCTCCACATCATTAGGCTTTGTGCTCGAGGAGAACCTAGAGAAACTAAGCAGCGAACACTCAGAGCAGCCTTTACTCTCCTATGCTGAAACAGTTTCTTTTTGTTTCTCAGCAGTATCTGTTTCTACCATGTTCTGTTGCAGAATTTCTGAACTTGGCTTCAGTATTGGTAATTCAATCTTGTCGCGGGTTTGGAAAACAAAAGCCATTATTGTCATGGACATGCATGGTGTAAAATTGGGAGTTTGTTGATAAAGTCCTTAACAATATCAGCCAATTGCCATTTAGCATTTAGTGGCCCTGTGAAATATATGGGGCAAGGGGAGAATGTGACACAAAGTGTATTAGCCAGCCTGCTATTCTGCTTGAGTTGGCTGGAGTGAAATAGCTTAAATGAAAGGGTAGCCATGCATGAGAAAAGCAACATGACATCTTTAAAACATTTTCTTTTTGCTTTTACTTACTATGCTTTTCTTGTTCATCTAGTTCTAGATTACAGTTTAGAATTTTTTTTTTCTCAGTCCAAATTTAGGAATTTAAAATATTCTTCTTTCAGCTCTGAATGCTGCACAAAAGTGCAACACATTTCAGAATACAACACACACACAAAATAAATAAATAAATAAATTTGTTAAACTAGTACTTAATGTTAACATTCAACATTTAGTATGTTTCTGGGCTACCCTTATGAAAAAGAAGTTTATTCAAGTGTGCTATTAGTATACTTCTTTTAAACAAAAAAAAAGGAAAGTATGCTTTTAGTTGACTTTTTATGTACTTTTCGGAAATGGGCTTTATTTACTCAGAAATATACTTAAAGGGGGGGTGAAATGCTCGTTTTCACTCAACATCCTGTTAATCTTGAGTACCTATAGAGTAATACTGCATCCTTAACTCCAAAAAGTCTTTAGTTTTATTATATTCATAAGAGAAAGATAGTCTGTACCGATTTTTCCCGGAAAAAACACGACCGGCTGGAGGCGTGACTTCTGGGTGGAGCTAAAGAATCACGAGCGCGAGTATGCTTTTGCTTTGAGAGCGTTTGGAAGCTGTGACATTACCGTGAGGAAAAAAACATCCAAAACAAACCATGGCTAAACGGTCAGATTCAGCGTGAAAATTATGAGTAAACTTGGAGTATAAAATTACTTGTGGACTCAACTAAACTATTTGTGTACTCAAAGTTTGCTGCTGTTATACTTATAAAAGTATACTTTTATATAGTAGAAAGTGGGCCAATTTAGTCCCAAGGAGTATTGAAACGGTACACTTACAAGTATACTACTAGAACACTGATATTTGTATACTAGCTTCATAAGGTATACTTAATATATACTTGAACATTACTACTTTTTGGTAAGGGGTAATCATGGTTTTGTTTCTTTCCAATTTGGATGTTTTTTTGGTTAGCAAAAGGTTCTAGCATTCCTTTCCCTGTGGTGTAACTTTAGGCAGTGTGAGTGGAATGACCTTCCAGACTTGCTGTGGAACACTTTTTAAAATCCCTATACTGACATGACGCTGTGAACCGTCAACACCTAGCTAGTGCCGGAGCAGCACTGGGTTAATCAGTTCCAGACAGAGAACACATTGTTTCACAGAGTACACTGGTCACCACAAGCTCCCCATGAAAGCAGAACATGGACATGATTTATGAATGATTATAGTACCATATCAGTAATTAAGTATCGTGTAGCATAATATTTTCCAGTTTTTTTTTTTTTTTTCTCAATTAGCCAGAATTTAATGTCGACAATGACATGCCACTCAGGGTTCTGCTGTTTCCCCACACTGCTAACCCAGCATTGCTCTCCACTGCACAGGTGTTTGTTGCCTCTCTTGACACAAAACACCGGAACTCCTTTAATTTCAGCGGGAGTGGGAGCACAGCACTTGGCAAGCTCTCCTTTAACGATTCACCCTTGGAAGTCAGCCTCCATTCCCCACTATAAAGCTCAGTACACCGCAGTGCTGTTCTGGGAAAGTCCATCACACAATACAAAGCCTTTCATGTTGGCAACTGTACATTGACCATGCTTTAGCAGGAACTGTTAGAGCAGATCAAGCAGGCCAAGGAAGCATCAGGCCATCATTTCCCAGCTCCCCTCTCTCTATTTTGTGGGTTTTGTTCTGCTAAACTCTTCTATCCTCCAGGAGCAAGCTGCTGCTCAGAGAGACTTCAGCAATGAAAGCTAATCAATAGCGAGCCATGTTAAAATAGAAACTTGAAGCTGTGAGTACAAGAAACCATTGATTTTTTTGCTTCTCTCTTTTTCCTGTCGCCTTAGGTCTTCCATTTAGATGGATCAGATGAATATCTGTCTGTTGCTAAAGCTCAGGTATACAGTTGCAGTACAGTATAGGACATTTTTAAACTCAAGTGAAATACAAAGTTGTTCCATTTTCTGATTAAATCTGAAATTGCATCAGCTATTTATTTTTATTTTTTATTATTATTATTTAGATTTCGCTTTAGGCACTAGTAGTGCCTACTTATTATTTTAGTTAATATTATAGATTTCTGTATATTAAGCATAACCAATTTAAACATTAAAAAAATGACAGCTGTCAGACAGTAAACAAAAGGTAATATTTTTACTGTTTGGGGTCACAAGATGATCCCCAGTCTGATGTCCGGCGTATGATCGGAACAACACAACTACTAGAAAGCCATTGATCTTGATTAACATTTTTCCCCTTCAAGAGATCAGCTCACACCTGTCAACACAATTAGAGCTTGTAATTGGCTACATGCCATTGATGAAGTGTAGAGCCATGCAGAGAACATTTAGGTCTTTGATGCTGGACTGAGGAGCTCTTGGGAAATGTTAACAGACTGTACAGCATGATGTCAACTAGACTTTATGTGGCAGAGAGCTCATCACATATCCCCATCACATCCAGACCACCATCTGTCTTGCTGCTATCTGATGGTCAAACATTCTCCTTGCGGTGGGGGAGGTGGTGAGAGAAAAGTGGAAAGCTAAGAAAAGTGATTGATGCCCACTGGCCTTGACTTCTAACCTGCAGGGCTACACTGATGAAAAGAGAAATTAAATTCAAGAATACTTTCAAAAGTTGCACATCACCAATGTGCATTTCTGATACTGCATATATCTGTGTTTTAGCAACTGTAATAGCTGTGGAAGCATATTCAGCTGCGCTACCAAAGTCTCTGGCAGTGAAAAAGTTTTTGCAGATTTGCAGTTTTTAGTGTTATGGCAGCTCCTGTTCACTTTCATCATTTATTCATGCTGTTGTTTTGCTCTCCTCTTGAGGCACAGCATGGGTAAATCAAACACTACCACTGGTAACAGCATGAAAAAACAATTTCACTTAATTGTAAATGTGTTTCGTCTAATGTTATTTTACGTTAAATGGGTTTGTCCATATGTGTACATGTATGTCAGTGTTATTAATTTTTTTTTTATTCTATTGCGGTATTTATTTATCAACATTAGAACAAGTTTTTATTTTAACTTTAGTTTAACTTGTTATATATATATATATATATATATATATATATATATATATATTCTTTTTTCTTTTTATTATTATAATTTTATTTCAGTTTACTAGTAATAAAACATTTTTTCAAGTTAGTTGCCAAAGCAACATTTGTGTTTCAGTTTTTTTTACAGATATTAATATTTTATGTTTTAATATTTTTAGTTAACAGAACTAAGTGAAAGTGGAGTGTTGTGGCCAATTATGTTGACCCATACTCAGAATTAGTGCTCTGCATTTAACCCATCCAAGTTTACCCACACCCAGAGCAGTGGGCAGCCATATTCATAAATAAGTAGTTGGGTTTGGTGCCTTGAGCAACGGTCTCACTTCAGTCGTAGTACCAAGGGTGGAAGAGCATGTTGGTTATTCACTCCCCACACTGATTCCTGCCAGACCTGAGACTCAAACCCACAACCCTCTGGCTACAAGTCAGACTCTCTAACCATTAGGCCACAGCTGCCCCACAAAATAACATTAGTGTGTATATGAGTTCAGTGGCGTTAATGTCAATACTGCCATACAAAGACAAACTGCAGTAACTACAACAACACTGAAAAAAAAAAAAAAAAAAAATATATATATATATATATATATATATATATATATATATATATATATATATTTAATCTGAGCATAGTTGAGTTAAACCTGCCAGTCATAGGTTATAGATCAGTTTCTAACAGACACAGTTTAATCATAGTTTAGTTATGACTACATGTTATGTTACTGTGCTTGTTATGTTATGTTACAGAGAGCTCTACATGTTTTGGTTGTTGTGTGTCTTGCTTTGTCATTTGAGTAACAGGTACCACAGTTACAAGTCAGGCTGCAGTTTAATAGCGTAATCAAACACAAGGTGCTCTGGCATGCCGCCACATGCTGTCCAAAAATTATTTAGTCAGAGGTGACCAGATCTAAGGCCTGCTGTGGTTTCTATGATTGGATTGAGAAGTGGGGGAATGATTTATCATTGTTAATAGACACTGCTGACAGCTGGAATCAGTAGGGGCGATGTCTGTGCCAACTCCAGCCGTGGCCAGTCACCACAGATGCATGCAAAATTTACACAATTACCACAGCAACAAGTGCCAGTAAGGGAGCAGATAGATGGGGCAACCTACATAATTACTCTGTTTTTAAACAGGTGGAAGGGATGCACACAGGATACAGAAATAAATGGACCTTTAGGAAATCAGAATCCTATAAATCACTCTGTGAGGATTTATAAACAGCTGCTATACAACTATAACAAGACTAAAACTACTGACTAATCTCCATTTTAGACTTCTTTGTTTTGTAAATCTTCTTAATAATATTCATTATAAAATGTTGTATATGTATATATATATATTTTTTTTTTGTCCTTTACTGATTGCCAGGCATAACTCACTTTTGACAAAAGATTACACTCAATCAGTATAGTGGAATATACAATGGGGTCCAAAAGTCTGAGACAACATTGAAAATCAAGCATTTAAAATCTCAATCAAAACGGGAATTTAAATAAAGTTTTGTGGTTTTCATTCATTCATTCATTCATTCATTCATTCATTCATTCATTCATAAATAAATAAAATTGGGTCATTAATCAAAAGGTTTATGGTAAAAAAAAAAAAAAAAAAAAAAAAAAAAAAATATATATATATATATATATATATATATATATATATATATATATATATATATATATATATATATATATATATATATATACATATATATATAGGTCACTAATCAAATAAGTAAATGTGTCATTGATCATGTGATCATTTATACAGTAAAATGTTCTTCCATTTAAACTCAAGATGCACTTCCATTTTTCCTCAAATCATACTGGAAGTCATTATCATCAGCTTCTCCATGTAATCCTACAATTTACATTTACATTAAATGTGACAACAACAACAACAAAAAATGCAAATTAGAAGTATTTCATTTGTGGTCTCTGACCTTTGGACTCAGATGTCTGTGGTGTTATCCAGACAGTTGAGAAATGTTGGCATTGTCTGGAAATATCTGGAAAATGTTGTCTGTCACTCAGAGTTTGAAGCCTTTCAATATAACGTGGAATCGGTTAGCACAATCTCACCTAGACCTCTGGTTCACAGAGGATTTGGCAAACACTTGGTAGGAGAGGAAAAGAGAGGCTGGCAGAGCATGAAAGAACAAACAATAGAAAGGATGAGAAAAGTTGCAAATAAATGAAAGTTGAAAGCCAGGGAAAAGAAACATTTAATACATGATTTTCATCTCAGCATGCCTCCAACTCCTCTAATCATGTCTTTACTTCAAGACCTACAATTGGACCAGACTAGCAGCATCGCACTTCCTCTCAGAGCATTTCTGTTTTATTCTGTTTGTCTAATCACAGATGCTCTCCACACATATGCAGGGCCTACAATAAAATAAAATAAAATAAAATAAAATAAAATAAAATAAAATAAAATAAAATAAAATAAAATAAAATAAAATAAATAAAATAAAATAAAATAAAATAAAATAAAATAAAATAAAATAAAATAAAATAAAATAAAATAAAATAAAATAAAATAAAATAAAATAAAATAAAATAAAATAAAATAAAATAAAATAAAATAAAATAAAATAAAATAAAATAAAAGATGCCCTGGTATTCAGCTGTTCCTGCTGTGTCCATGTCTTACAAATTGTCAACCTCTCACCCCCCCACTCAAATTCTCTGTTGTGCTCTCATTTCAATCCTTTTTTTGTGCTAGAAATGTAAAGTCAAGTTTAAAGTCCTCCCATGGTCACAGGATCATAATTAATTTACTATTTATTTAAGTCTCAATATTTCATAGACTACAGAGTAAATATATTCTAATTGTTGAATTGTAATTCCTAGAAAATTAACTTTCTTTATTTATTGTTTATTTATGAAGAGTTCATTTGTAAAAACCGATAAACCCCACATTTATTAAAAAAATAAAATAAAATATGAGCTGACTGCCTTGTGTTATTCTCCACATATAGCACTTTCTGCACTTGTTTTGTCACGAAAGCCGGTATTGTTCACTGTCAAGGCTACGTGAGTTTACTTTTTACAGCAGGAACCGAAACCGTGGTTTGATTGATATTACTTGCAATGCACAATAAAAACATGATTTATGAAAATGAATAAAAACCAAATATCTGTTTTTGCAAATGAACTCTTCATATGTATTTATTTTTAATAGATATTTGTAATATTTACAGTAATAGTTTTTGGTAATATGGATTCTTTTTTTTTTGCCTTTCTCATGGAACAGATTGCCATGGGTCTTTGTGCAAGTGAGTATCACAACTTAAACTACTGGACATTACTCAAGAGGATCTTTCTGTTATTGTTTTTGTTGCACTGCATCCAACCCTCCAAACAAACACTGTAAAAATCTTCAGTTGTTACCTTAAGATGTTTCCACAAAAATATTAAGCAGCACACCTGTTTTCAACGTTGGTAATAAATGTTCACTATTTAATAATAATAAATATTCACTACCATATAATTGTTTCCCCCCAAGTATACAGTACATCTATAACCTACAACATCAGTTGCATCAGTGTTTTGCGCTATTTGACTATTCCAGCTCTTCTACCATGGGTTCATAGGTTAAGTAAATGTCCATCAATTTCAACTTCTCCACATACTGTTTCATGAACACTGCACATTCGGACATGCTGCTATTGAAATTCTGTGTACTTTATTATGGAATTACACATATTCAGATGCTGGCTTTGGACTTCCTTGCTCTTGTTTTGTTTAGAACTATACTCCCATAATTCTCTTGTGTGTCACCTTTGCTTTATGTTGTTTCCTCGTTTTAACCTTGCTATCTCCTTTTCTGTGCCTGCGAATGACTTTGGGTCCTTTGGTCTAACTAGAACGCTTATTCTTTTTGTTAGGTGTTCTTGGTTGTCAAATACATTTGTGTCTTTTCTATTTTAGTTTTATTTGGCTTTAATCTATTATTATTATTATTATTATTTTTGCCTCTGTTCTTCCCCAATGTACAGCTCTTTGTCTTTGTGTTTAGCTGAGCATTGTCTGTTTGAAATTACCTTTATTACTACAAAAGCAAAAACATTCTATTAGCAAATTATATGTATCACAGTAGCATCTGAAGATCTGGAAAAACAACTAGTTCATTCTTCCTTTGTTAAATCATTTAACAGAATCAATTAATATAGCCCATCATATGTTCTTCCTAGTCTTAATTAGTGTCCTTTAAAAAAACTTTCACTTCACTAAGTGAAAGTTACCGAGTCCAATGAGTTTCTTTGCAGAGGGAGGGACAAGTGGGGGTCCCTGGAGCAGTCCCATCATGGCCCCAGGTAGTGGGTCCCAGGGAAGGTCAAGACCGCTTGAGCCTCAAGACCCCAGTAGAAACAGAAGGGCACACCCAAACTGGGCTATTCTTGGTAAATGCATCACTAATATACAGTACGTGAAAATGACTGTAAATGGATGACCATGCATGCCTTTAACAAACCAAAGCATTTTCCATTGTGTGCCATGATTTTATAGTGACGTTGGTTTGTCTACTTATTTTTTTTTTTTTTTTTTTACAGAATTAAAAATTTAATGTAAGCTAATGAACACCATCATTGATTAATGATAAGTATAAATAAGTATAACTAAATAACTAAACAGGTAGGGTATTTTTTATTTCATTCTTTCTTTGTTCTTTTTTTTTACGACTATTTTACCATTAAAAATGAGTAGTGGTACAACACATGGGTAAATCATTAATTTTGCATTATTTGGGTCACAATTACTCAAGAACCAAATCTATGCAATTCTTATGACTTTTTGCCAAGAAGATGAAGGCAGCTGACAGAAAATGTTGCATGGTGATATATGAAAATTGCACACAACTGTTTTCTTTGTTCTCAATAGTAGGAATAAAGCTAGATCTTTATGCCTTTAGAAGAAAAAAAAAAGTCTTCATCTCCCTTTTGGAGTAAACAAAGCTGTAAAATATAAAATGGAATATAAAGTAGAGATTAAGAGGCTGGAGTTTTGGCTCTGAGTGAGACCCCAGCATTCGTACAGGATGAATAATTTAAGCACCTGCAATATTGTGTGTGCTGCAGAGGGGGACAATTTCCCTCTTATACTACTGAACAAGTGGCGATCATTCCCTTGGCCTCAGATGCTGTTTTCTGAGTGTCACAGCGGACTGATTTGTATCATCATTATTGTCATTTTAAAAATAAATGTTATCTGTAGAGGCTCTGGCTGCCTTTTACCTGTTGAATCAAAACAGTTGGAAAATTCAGGCCCTGATTTAAATTGTATGATCTCTTTTCAAAACTAGAAAGGTGGGTGTGTTAATGGCACGCTGTGAACTCTAGAATATATGGAAATGTAATGGCATATTATGGAAACATTATTCAGATTTTGTATTGAATAGCTATTGTCTGTACAATGAATATTAAGGGAAGACTTAAATACTTTGCTGTATTTGACAGGGAACACCTTAGGGAAACATGAATACATACAGGAATGCACACACACATTCATACATATATCAACTTTTCCCCTCGAATCTTTGCTACACTGTAATTGCCAGGGCACAGACAGAAATAGGTCAGATATCTAACCACTTCATAATTAACATGGATCGTAGTGGTCCGCTAGTCATTTAAATGCAACTAGTGAGTTATATATATATATATATATATATATATATATATATATATATATATATATATATATATATATATATATATATATATATATATATATATATATATATATATATATATGATATTTTAGTGCCTGTTGTGATGTGCTTCAGTTTGCATGATAAAACCCTGTCAGAGATATAACCCTCTATTGCACCTTTAAATCTTCTTCAAAAACCACCAATTTTGTCAGTCTGATCCCTTGAAATTGTAATATGTAACCACAGTATAATTACACACTGGTACATAGCATCTATTGCTGTAATATTTCTGTCACTACACTACAACTCTCAGGTATTGTGACGTGGCCAAGTATGGTAACCCATACTCTGAAAACTTCTAATTTAAGTTAACTTAAACAAATCTTCACATAAATCCATGATCATAAATGTCATATTTAGCTGCCTGAAATTGAATAAAGTTATTAGACATTAAATTCTAAATCAAATAAGAGTGGGGTGGCCAACTCTAGTTCCACCCCTGGATTAATTGTGTTAAATATTTGTAACATGTTAAACTGAAAAAAAAAAATTAATCACATGCATTAAAGCAACACTAATATATATATATATATATATATATATATATATATATATATATATATATATATATATATATATATATATATATATATATATATATATATATATTTGCATGTTTATGTGTGTACATATATTTAAAAAAAAATTAATTTTTGTGTATAATGTATAAGTAATTTACATTTTTAGATATATAAATGTATGTTTTATTTCATTTGTAATGATTAAAAAAATAGATTTTGTTTAACTTTGTTATACTTTATTTATTGGAAAATAAATAACAAAAATGTAAACAAAATAAATAAATCAATAAAAAAAAAAAAAACATTGTCATTAATAAATAACCCACATCATAATTAAGACTTTATTCAAAGGTAGGATTTCGGAAAGGCTAGCAATAAAATGCTGCAGACCAGAACCTAATCAGTGACACGATTAGGGATGGCATTGGTTGAGGGTTGAATGCAATGCTGTCAGATCACCTCATGTCTCTTTTATTGGTGAGAAAACATTACAGTACAAAGCATTACAATAACAATGCTTTCCATTTTCACTGTCAGCAATAGTGAAATAGAACACGCTGATGAAGTATCGTGTCTGTGTGAACAGTGTGTGCAGAGGTATGCAAATACATACGTTGACAGGCTGGTAGGACAGCCTATGATAATCTTTTGATCTTCGGATTTTGTCTGCTTAATCAAAATATTTTCTGAAGCCCAATTCGGATGGTAATTGTTTCTCATGTGGATGTCTGTAAAAATAAATTTACATATTACCTCAATGATAGAACTTATGGATTCAGATGCCGATCTATTCACAGAGGAGGAGTGTGATCTGTGATCCTACGAAACTGAGAACTTTTATATCCATTTATAATACACATTTTTAAAACTGTATTCCATACCTTGTGCTGCCATAATAAAGACCCATTTCAATGTTAATGTGCTTTTCTTCTCTTTCTGTTCCCAGTAGCTGTGTGAACAGTTATGAAGTATTGTTCTTTTAAATACTTTTCAGCATTTCAGAAATAAATATGTATGCATATTACACCGAAGTTCAAAGTTAACGTACCTTATGGTGTTCGGGACTGCTCCAAAAGGAGTTCCGCACTGAATTTTGAATTGACTTCTTGTAAACTTAGAGATGTGGATTCGGACGGCAATTAAATGACCACACAACCTCTGTGTTTGTCAGAAAACAGTAGGCTGTATGATCCTCACTGTTGTATTGTTTTATTATTATTATTTTTGAAGTGGCTATAAGCAATATTTAAAATATAGCTAGCATTCAGAGCCTTCAGCCAGGGGCCAAGTAAACACACAGACCGGTCCGGGTAATATGAATATTTTTTTATTGAGAACAGTGGAATAGAAATTAAATCC
The DNA here is from genome assembly GCF_003368295.1 of Carassius auratus. Classification (NCBI taxonomy): domain Eukaryota; kingdom Metazoa; phylum Chordata; class Actinopteri; order Cypriniformes; family Cyprinidae; genus Carassius; species Carassius auratus. The sequence continues at coordinate 50,256 of NW_020525957.1, read as the reverse complement.
TTCTCATTTGCATAACAGACAGTGCTGTAGAGGCATTGGTGAATGTGCTCAGCTTTGCGTGAACATTCAAAGTTGTTTACGACAGGGTAGGGAGGGGATTGTTTAGCCATGTGGCCCCTCTCCTCCAGTCTCGGTGCCTTTCATGTGCTGTTGATTTAGTTCCTGGCCGTTTGTGATCAGTACTTAGAGGCAGGATGAAACCAGGAAGCAGGTCAGTGAGCCTTCTGTGAAAGAGCCCGGAGGATTTGCATGGCCCAGGCCCAGTCATGCATGCATAATCACAGCCACTCGACAGGTGACTCTGGAATAAATAAATAAATATAAAAAGGCCGGAAAGAGCAGGCTATTCCCTTGGACCTTGAAATTATGTTCCAGTTTTAGAGCATTAACAGGATCCAAGCTGGCATGGCAGCTGGCCTTCAGGGGAATAGACGAGAGGTAATGAAAGTATGGCGTTAGCTTTGGAGAGCCCTCTCACCACCATTCACTCCGAATTGCCAGTTTGTCATCCAAGAAATGACCAGTTTACTATAATTATATATATTTTTTTTCTTCTAGATATTAGTGGTCAGTTATCACAACAGACAGAGACAAATGTATCACATCTTTTCTTTCAAATGAAATTACTGTTTGCACAGCAGGACTGTGAAACTGAATTAAAGCCATTACTCGGTAACACCTTATTTTAAGGTGTCCTTATTACACGTATTACATGTATTTACTATTATAATTACAATTAATAATGCATAATTACATGCAAGTAACCCTAAACCAAACCCTAATCCTAACCCTAACCATATATGAAGTACATGTAGTTAATTATTATTACTCAGTACTTACATGTATAACTACCCCGTAACAAGGACACCTTAAAATAAAGTGTAACCCATTACTCTTTAAATGAGTGATGTCTGGAGCGTGTTTATAGTTCATAGGCATGTTTTCACAGAAAATTAACATTTTGTTTATATATGATTAGATATGATCATACTACAGGTGCATCTCAATAAATTAGAATGAAAAAAAGAAAGAAAAGAAAATTAAGTATAACTAATATGTATTTACCCATTTAAACTTTTTAATTAATCGTTTTGGGTGAAAATATGGTGTATTGTTATAAAAACAAATGTTGAAAGAATTATACCCATTGTTTGAAATGGTTCTACTGTCTGCCGAACACGCTTTACAGCCACTGCTGTGATGCTGTACTTATACGCTTCCAGTGTGAATACTCGCAAGAGTCTGCTACTGCAGTGGAAAAGTTTATTTATTTTTGTAATTCAATTTAAATTGTGAAACTTGTGTATTAAATAAATTCAATGCACACAGACTGAAGTAGTTTTACCCCTCTTTCACACCGCAAGCGTGAGCGGTGTGCGAGCAGCGCATCCGCGCAACTACCTTGTCACTGCAGTAGCAGACTCTTGCGAGTATTCACACTGGAAGCGTATAAGTACAGCATCACAGCAGTGGCTGTAAAGCGTGTTCGGCAGACAGTAGAACCATTTCAAACAATGGGTATAATTCTTTCAACATTTGTTTTTATAACAATACACCATATTTTCACCCAAAACGATTAATTAAAAAGTTTAAATGGGTAAATACATATTAGTTATACTTAATTTTCTTTTCTGGCATAATTGTTAAAACACTAGACATTGTTGTTAAAACTCTTGACATGCTTATTCTGTGCATTTTGAGCACGTTTTGTGTGCTTTCTTTTTAATTGAGCGTGAGCAGCATAGCAAAAATAGACTGGATGCCGAAACCCCCGTTGCACTGCTGTTCATGCAACGCTCCTGCTTGATGCTCACACGCTGCTCCTGGTCCCAGTTAGAATGCACTCATTGATTAACATGGACGCCCAAATTTGAGCTGCTCACGCTTGCGGTGTGAAACAGGGGTAAGTCTTTGGTTCTTTTAATTGTGATGATTTTGGCTCACATTTAACAAAAACCCACCAATTAACTATCTCAACAAATTAGGACATGGTGACATGACAATCAGCTAATCAACTGAAAACACCTGCAAAGGTTTCCTGAGCCTTCAAAATAGTCTCTCATTTTGGCTCACTAGGCTACACAATCATGGAGAAGACTGCAGATCTGACAGTTGTCCAGAAGACAAACATTGACACCCTTCACAAGGAGCCACATACATTCAATGCCAAAGAAGCTGGCTGTTCACAGAGTGCTGTATCCAAGCATGTTAACAGAAAGTTGAGTGGAAGGATAAAGTGTAGAAGAAAAAGATGCACAACCAACAGAGAGAACCACAGCCTTATGAGGATTGTCAAGCAAAAACGATCAAATAATTTGAGTGAACATCACAAGAAATGGACTAAGGCTGGGGTCAAGGCATCAAGAGCCAGGCGTGTCAAGGAATACAATACAAATACAAATACAATACAATACAATACAAACACTTACAAATAACTGTAAAATATTTTAGCATGCACTGATTTAAATTGTTAATTCATTGAAGGATATCCCTTTAGAATTTTTCAACTTCTTTCCTGCCTTCATAGATTACAGCACAAAACAATAGACTTCAAGTGCATATAACAAATCAATGGCTGTATCTGAAATCAACTCACTTTCTCTAGTGGTTAGCTGCTGAGTGTACATCAGTTGTACACTCGTTATAGGACTGAATGAGTGTACTCAAAAATGTCCACTATGGTTTCAGTCAACTCTACAAATAGGTGCCATTTAGACATGATATTTTGAGTCTGAACAAACTGCATGAATTTCATTCGTGAACAAATAGAATGAAAAAAAAAATCTCATTATGAGCATCTCCTGCATGCGCTTCATTCATCTCGCCATGTGTGTCAATCTCGTTCACAACAATGAATGAAATCGGCTGAAAGAATAATGAAGGTGTATAAAATGATACTTAAACATTCTTCATAAAGTCTCTTAGACAAATTTTAGCAAAGGCTAATAAGACTGTCAACTCTTTGTTTTCGAACAAAAAAGGATTTACTCACAAATACTTTGTCGCCACATACTTTTTAGTAAACAGACTTAAAACATTCAAGTCATTGGAGTGAATCAAATCTCCAACCACTAAACCACTCAATACTGGTTTTGTGGCAGACCTCTAGGAGAGCTTTTAATGGTTGTGCTTGTGCCAACCCCTCCATTGTCCTAATGTGAAAGAAGTCATAATGTTTTACCTTTTTTTTCTTTCTCCCACCCTGCTAACTAGTGATTTGGCACTTGACTTTCAGCACAAGAAAATGTCTTCAAATTTGTAGTTTTGTAGCAGTTACCTTCAGTGGTATTCTGTTTACCTTAATGGCATAATTTTTCCAAACAGGCACTGAGCAATCCATTTCACTATTTAAATGTTGTTGTTGTTTTTTGACAGGGCCCCTCTACACAATGCCGAACTGATAAAGATACCACTGTCTGTGGGTGCATACGACACAGCACTAGTGAATACTGTCTGTCTAAACGCACTAAACCTTCATTTAGTCACCGCTGCTGCCTTCAGTGCTGTCCAGGTTTTCACAGCTTGTACCTTATACATTATTCACCAGGTCTGATTCACCGAAACCTGATAAGTCAGGCACATGACAGACGTAGCAAAAGAAAAAGGAAAAGTGATAGCGTGTGTATAGAGGAAGTCGGTGGTAATAGGACCTGTGTGGGTACATCTATACATATGTTTGTGTTTCTTCACCTTAAGCATGCATATAGAAAGCCTGTGGTGTGTGAATTCATGCAAGTATATCTGAGATGCAGCAAGCATGATGTGTGTTTATTTTTCTTATTATCACCAAATCCAACACTCAATATCTGAAGATTTGGTTTAAAGAGATAGCTCACCATCAAATAAAAAGATTCTGTCAAAATTTACTCACCCTCATGCCGTTCCAAACTTGTATGACTGTCTACTGCGGAACACACACACACACAAAAAAATGTTAAGAAGTAGTGTTGTTTTTGGCAGCCTGTTTTAATTTTAGTTTTAGTCTTTGTGTGAAGCTGTCATTTTACTCTTTATTAGTTTTAGTCACATTTATACTCTTTTTCTTTTTTAGTCTAGTCCAGTTTCAGTCAACTAAAAGTGTCTTAGCATTTTATTATTATTTTAGTCAGGATTAACCATGACTATTTTCATCTAGTTTTAGTCGACTAAAACGGATGACATTTAGTCTAGTTTTAGTCAATTAAAATTACATTTTAGTGTCTTTTTAGTAATGAAATTCTATTTAACCCAGTCAATATATTATAAGTACCTAGTAGGAGACGAAACCAAAATTTTCTTATTGCCAAATCCATATCAAACAAGGTTATCTTATTATATTATTGTTACCTTACAGACTCAAGAATACATCCATTCCAGACACGAAAGATTCTCTGATTTGAATTTACAACATTTATTTAACCAAACGTGTTAGAAGTACACATCGCTTCCTTTCTCTGTGTCAGACTTAACTTTGTTTGTTGCTGTCTTCGAAATAATGCCGCGAGTGGGCTTGAGGAAGTGGCATTGCCTGCGTCTGCACATTGCGTCCTGATGCACCTCCTGAAGCGAGACACAGGAAACGGAAATACTGCAAAATAATAATAATAACCCAACTAAACGAGACAGAATAGCGTTATAACATTTGGTTTAATCTCGTTTTGGTCAACGGAAATGAAGACATTTTAGGAGACATTTTAGCATAGTTTTTATTTAGTATTTCACATTTAGTTTCATTTTTATTCATCAACAATATTGCATTTTACATTTAATTATAGTCACTGTCACATGATCAGCATTTAAATTGCGTCTTGTCTCATTTTCGTCATGTCATAAAGGTTCGTTAATGATTATATTTAGTCATAATTTACATTGACAAAAGCAACACTATATATATATATTAGGGGTGTAACGATACGCGTATTCGTATTGAACCGTTCGGTACGACACTTTCGGTTCGGTACGCGGTACGCATTATGTATACCGAACGGTTCGTTGGAGTATTTAATTATATTTGAAAAAAAAAAAAAAAAAGAGAGAGAGAAATATAATGATATGCGTTCAACAAGGTAGCCCAATAACCCAAACAACGTAACAGGCAACGCCCCTGACACTCCCGAAGAAGAAAAAAACACCATCTTATATGTTTATGTTAGGCTACTCAGCAGGCGCTCGCTCACTCAGTACGCGCTGAAGGCTCGTTGCAAAATAGCGGGAATATCTGGGATATATGCGTCAGTACTATCTGGGAAAAGACGAAAAAAAAGGAGAAACATGCACGCAGCAAACTATCCCTGCAGCATTTAGACACTATAGCTTACAGGGAATCCAACCCAAACACCAGACCTGTTGGTTATTGGAGGATCTTCTCATTTCTAGTCTGTTAAATGCATTCAACATTTTGCAACGAGCCTTCAGCGCGTGCTGAGTGAGCGAGCGCCTTAGGGGCCGTTCACATATCGTGCCTAAAAACGCATGGAAAACGCTAAGCGCGTCTTTCTCCTCCTTTCCAAAGCGCTCGGGCAGAAGCGCTCATGAGTCGTCTGTCTTTGCTAAGCAACAATGACGTGCTCTCTCCATGAGACGCGGAAATTTCAGCGAAGGATAAATGGATTTGCAGCTCTAAAAATCGCTTGCAGTAGCTCTGCTACTAAATTTATTTCAAAATTGCAATCCATATACAACTATGATCAGCTGATCCTTCATCTTGGCTGAGCTCTCAACGTTGTTACGGGAAAGGATGAAGCTGATTGGTTGGTTCTTGTCACATGACCCGCGGTGCGCTTGCGGCATTCTGAAAAGTTGAGATGTTTTTACATTTTGCTGTATCTAAAACGTATCGAACCGAACCGAACCGAACCGTGACATCAGTGTATCGTATCGAACCGAACCGTGAATTTTGTGAACCGTTACACCCCTAATATATATATATATATATATATATATATATATATATATATATATATATATATATATATATATATATATATATATATATATATATTTTATGTGAACTACCCCTTTAAGTATCTCTTGCTGGGCCTCAATTCTTCTTCTCAAATCTTTTTTTGTGAAGAAAATGTATGTACTTTTGTGTGTATAGCAGAAGAGTAGGCAAGCTTTGGGACATGCTACCACATCGCACAATTGCGTCTTAAAACCATGGGTCATTTTTGCTGTACTGTTATGTACATCCTGTCACTATAAACCAGCTCGTCAATCATTTAACATGTGACATGCTCATAACCTCACATTTCAGTTTCACTACTCAATCCTACCCTATGGGAAATATTAGTATTTGTAGTATTTCTACACTTATAGTATTTAATAATATAATATTTTTTTTATTTATAAATATAAATATATTATTATAAATTCATTTTAATTTAGTTTTAGTAATTTTGTTAGTATTTTGATTTTTTTTTTTTTGTCATTTTAGTTAAACTAAAATAATAATAATCAGTAATTTAATAAATAAAAAATCTGCCTGTCATTGCATTATCTTTCATGTGTTTTCTTGCAGTTAGTTAATTTACAAATGTATCTTTATAAAGGTCCACATGATGTTTCAGATGACACACACACATAACATTAAATAAGTCATTTCAATCAGGTTGTTGACAATGAAAAGTGTGCACATATCCACACTTCAGAAACCTACTACTTACTCTTGACCATCCTGGGACTTCTGGCATACGTTCTTCAGGATATTATGCCCTGGGTCAATTATTTTATTCTCACACTACAAATCAGGATGGGTAGTATGCACACTGGGATGTCAGACTTGGTGCTCCTGTGGTGTGTTTTGGGTCCTAAAGCTTCCCGTGCATCTGTCTGTGTGTTCCATAGCCTGTAACATAGTCTCTTCATTTCAGTTAGTCATGACTAGACACACACCAGTCTTGAATAGACTGCGTGACTGCCTCTCTGTCGTGCCGCTCTGCTGGCAGAGCAATTTTCTTCAAACGGTTCCCTGTGGACAGTGATTGCCCCAGGCAGCAGCTTTTGGCTTGTAATCGCAAACCCAGTACTGTAGAACTGACAGAACTGCCCCATACCTGCGTCCACTTACCCCTCTTTTGACCACCCAAAAACACACTGTTGACCCAGGGCTGGAGAAGAGAGTGATGGAAAGAACAAACTTGAAAGCCTAGTTTTGCTTGGGTTCCTCCTTTAATTCTCCTTCCCTCCTTGCGGTAGGTGAGTCATGGCAGCATTATTGCAGGCCAAATCCCCACAGTGTGATGAGGAGGGATTTACTGGGCTGCTTATGAGAGAGACGCACCAGACTCTGTTCTTGAGTTTCAGATTTACATACAAAGAATGGAGTGCACAAGAAACAGCGGGTCTGAAATAGTAGTGATGACTTAGAAATGCCCTAGCAGGTTAAGTGCAAAAGAGACACAGTTTAATACTCATATAATGGGAAATGCCAGCCTGCTGGCTTAATAAGTCTGTTGCTACTGATTTTACCCTTCACTTACTTTTTATGAGAACATCTCTGTGGATTTTCTTTTGTGTTTTGCATGGCAATTTCTTTGAAAGTTTTTGGAAACTGAAAGTGAGCGTGTGTAACAGGTAAGATGTCCTCGCTAATATTATATAAAAGTTTTATAATACTATTACCCAAAAACTATTACCCCTTCAAACTGCTTCATTTGCATGCATCTGGCTAGTGGAGTTACCCACTTCAAATATAAAATGCCCAAATAGCTAATGTGACTGCACCACAGGTTGCAAAAACGCTCCATAAAAACACTGTGTTAGCGCAGTGGATAAGACAAATGTCTGTAGTGTGGGAGACCTGGGTTCAAATCCACTGTGAGAGACCAATGTGTCCCTGAGCAAGACACTTAACCCCCTAGTTGCTCCAGAGGTGTGCGACCTCTGACATACTTAGCATTTGTAAATCGCTTTGGATAAAAGCGTCAGCTAAATGAAAATGAATAAATGTAAAATAAAAATGTTGTGTTTCTTAATATGTTTGGTGATGAAACAGTGTTACTTTTTTCAGGATTCTTTCAAAGATATAATTTTCCAAAGAACAGCATTTATTTAAGATATAAATGTTTTTTTTTTACCTTTATAAATGTCATTAATGTTACTTTTATGTAATGCATCCTTAACACACAGTCTTTTTTGACTTGACACAGTGTATGTATGTATGTGTGTGTGTGTGTGTGTGTGTGTGTGTGTGTGTGTGTGTGCATGCAATAACTGGGTTTGCACTAATTGATTGAGACTATGCTTAAGTTTGTTTTTCTTCTCATATATTCAGGGCTTAAATAATTTTGTAGAATTTGATTGAATGGAGTGTCTCATGTCAGATTGAGTTTTACACAAGTAAAATGGCCCATGCAGTCTCATGTGACACCAGCAGTGTTATATGAGTGAAACTAATTGGAAAAGTCTGCTGTTAAGCATTGCAGCAGACAGGCCATGTGAATGTGAGAAAAGTAATGAAAGTATGAGTTAAAGTTTCAGGGCGTACTGTATCAGACGACGCACCTGTTCTCCCCTCTGAACCAGTGCTAGTTGAATGTGGAGGGTGGGTCATGTGTCCATTCACCATCTGCTGTTGGCTAAACTCACAAAATACTCTCAGACTGGTGCATAGCCCTCCCTGTACCATCAAAAATGCAGTGCTGTAACTACAAAATAGTATAATGAAATGCTTTATACTAGGGATGCACGATAATATCGGCACAACATCGGTATGAATATTTCTGCCGATGAGCCAAACCGATATTCTCCAAGTGAAATAATTGACCTGTTTTTCAGATGTGAATGTCTGTCTACATTTGTAAAATAATAAATTTATGGTAGAATCAGTACAGAAGATATACATGGATTTCTCTTCAGTAAAATTAAAGTTTACATTTATCAGTATATATTTGTATATATATCGATATCGGTATCGGCATCGGCCAAAATTATTTAGAAAATATCGGCATATCGAATATCGGCCAAAATCCAATATCGTGCATCCCTACTTTATACAAATTTTAAAATCAGTTTGATGATTTATCTCAGTTTTGATTGTGAGTGTATTTAATCTTAATCTCAGTCTCAGACAATGTGCCCACATTCCACCCACAGTTCACTGCCAGATACATACAGAATTCATAAATGACAAGAGTGCTGTATGAAACACAGTATAAAGAATAAATATGCATTTTGAGATTTGCAGATTAGCAGGGTTCTGAAATAGTGTTTTGAAAGAATAATTTTAAGTGAGTGTTGAAGTGAAGTGATGAAGGCAAAGGTAATCTTAATATAAAAATTAATGAAAGGAACATGAATAATTGATATTCAATAGCATCCGATATAAAGCAGCACAGCAGTTTTAAATACTGATAATAACCGTCTGACCATTCTTGTGCATTATACTATTTTTGTAAGTCTGCCTGCTTTGTATGTTGCTGCACTGAACACACTTCAGTTTTCACTTTACGAGACACTGGCAACATCACAATCCTCCTGCTGATTAGTAGGAAAAATTCAGGACTAGTGTGAGTACACTGTGGATAACTGGTGGAAAAAATGTCATCTGGATCCCTTTCCCTCACAGCGTTCGCTGGTGAGATGGAGTTGAGAGCCCATTAGCAGCTGGGAGATTGTGAACGGTGAAGAATCAGTTTTGAGGTGAGCATTAAGTCTCCAGGGACTGATAACCATCAGTCTGCTGAGAGGTTTGTTGTTTGAAATTAGAAGGAGATGAGTTATTGAGAGAATGACTTTAAATGTGGATGTTGAGCCAGTCGAATCAGTCCACTGGTGTGTTATCTGTTCAGGGGAGCGTTTCATCAATCGGTTTGCATTCTGTCCTGCAGTTTCCTTGTTCCGTCTCTCTCCAGACTTGCACTCCCACACACTTTGCACATCGTAAGGTTTACAGTATAAGTCACAGAAATCCCTCAATGGCTTTCAGCTGTCTTGCATCTAGATGCCGATCAATAGGGCAACAGAGATTGATGCCCCAGCGGGTATGGCTTTAATGAGAGCTTTACACAAGCAACAGATCCAGAATTATGGAATTTTGATGTCCAGTGTTGCTCACAAATACTCCAGAGTAATTGCATATGTGGATATTGTGGTATACGTGATATGTTTAAGGGATGTTGTATGATGTTATAGGGACCGACTTTAAGGTTCATAACTGTTCATGTCCATCTGCAACCGTTTTTGGTGACTGTCCATGAAAGGGCACTCTGCTAATAACCTTGTGATATCTGCTCAGCAAGGGGGAAGATTAATAACATGTCATTAACCCGAAACAGAAATCTTTATAGCCTAGCTGCATCATTATATGACGGCTCCCTCATCAATCATTTGAATATGTTATGTGTGTAGGTCATATTAAGGCTTTGTTTGTTTGTTTTTTGGTTTTTAATGATAATGTACCTGGATATATTTTTGCAGTCACATCACTATTTATCATTATCATTATTTTTGTAAGTAAACAAATTGTTTATTTATTTAATTTAACAGTATATTATTTTCCTTATGTAATTGTAAATGCAATTTTTTTTTTTTTACAGTGCCCTTAAAGTGACATAGTGTTGGAAAATAAAATAAAATGGAAGGAATATCTGTCTCCAATAAGAATATCTACAGTATATCCTTGAAACAAGATACATTTACAATATACAAAATTGCAGAAGATATTAAGACTTGTTATTTGTGAATTAAAAAAGTTAATTTTTCTTACCTCATTGGCAAATACTTTTTCCATTGAATAAGAGCTTTAAAAAATGCTTGATTATTTAAACTTTATTCAAAATATAAAAATGTTAATATCTTAAACAATTGTGTTTCCCCAAGTAAACTTATCTCATTTAAAGGATAATTTGACCTTTAAAAATTGAGACAAAAATACTGATTGAAAATATCATGTGTTGGCGGTGAAGGAATCTATTCTCCTTCCACATATTCTTAATAACTTCTCCATTCTTTATACACAGGCAGCAGGAGATAGTGACATTGATTTTTTTTTTTCCCTATGAGCAGTGTTTCAGGGACATGGACAAGACATTGTGCTTGAGAGAAGTTATGTATGTTATTAAGGGGATGGCTGTGCCAAGCTTCTCCTGAGAGCTGAGGGATAAAGCTCTTTTCAGCACAAGACCTGATGGAGTTAATATCAAGGCAGCTGGAGATCAGCCCTGCAGGCGGTAAGCACGTACATGCATTTCTGTCTGGTAATTATAGTAGGGTGGCAGGGAGGATGCTCGGCTAGGTCTGGTAGCTCAGTCGCTGAGAGATGAGGGACCCTGAGCCTTGGAGGTGTCCATCCTCAGGATACTTAAGCTTTAACCCGCCGTTCAGCATTCTGCCTCCAGAATCCTGTGTTTATATGGAAGCAGGTCAGCCGTGTGCTGGGGGGTGGGTATGGGAGTTTGGGGCTTAGTGGAGCTGACAGTCGAAGACAACACAATTACACAAGCTCATATACACAGGATTAGCCAAAAACACATCTACGGTCACACAAGCACACCAACAAACAAGCCCGCACCCCCAGTTTGATTAAAAACACTCTCTACAGACACATGCAGACAAAATGTACTGTGTCCTTCATAATACAGTGATCCCAAAACACAGTAGGACGCCTAAAATGTCACTTAAAGGCATGAAATTAAAATTCACGTTATCTATATTGTAAACATATCTTAGACATCTCCAATTATTTCTTGACTTTTTATTGAGTTTGCATTTAGATCTGCTTCCATCCAATCAACACCATTACATTACACCATTACATATAATGTTTTTGTTTGTTTGTTTTGTTTGAGATTTATACAATATCTGAAAGCTTAATAAATAAGCTTTCCATTGGCGTATGGTTTATTAGGATCGGACAATATTTGGCCGAGATACAACTATTTGAAAATCTGGAATCTGAGGGTGCAAAAAAAATCTAAATACTGTGAAAATCACCTTTAAAGTTGTACAAATTAATTCTTAGAAATGCATATTACTAGTCAAAAATTAAGTTTTAATATATTTACGGTAGGAAATATACAAAATATCTTCATGGACATCTTTACTTAATAAGCTAATGATTTTTGGCATAAAAGAAAAATCAATAATTTTCATTCCATACACTGTTTTTTTGGCTATTGCTAAAAATATACCCCAGCGACTTAAGACTGGTTTTGTGGTCCAGGGTCACATATATACTAAACAGTTAAAAAAATCAAATGAACACTATACAACATAAAAATGACATAAAAGAAGACAAAAAAGGATGTGTCAAATAAACAAGATGAGAGTTCAGGGCCTTAGTGTGTCCTACAACACCTCAGCAATTTCTCCGCAGTTCTGAATAGTTCTGTCCTTTGCTCCACTGAGCTTTGCCAAAGTACCCTCTAGTAAAGTGACATCTCTAAATTAGGATAGCCAAATGAAGGTTGTTGAGAGAGAGAGATGTTTCGATTCTGAGCTTTGGAACAGTCTTTTTTGGCAGCCATCCAGCTGCTAATAAGGTCTGTTTTTATTGTGGATTTGGTTGAAGTGTAGACTTGTCCAATAGCTGGAAGAGCATGGGGTCCTGTGGTATATTTAGGTGTAAAATATCAGAAAGTACATTACATACAGATATCCAGAAGTGTACTACAGCAAGGCATTCCCAGAACATGTACGAAACTTACTACAGACTTATTTCAGAGATGACAATAAGGATCTAAACTAACCTTTATTTTATGCAGTATGCTTGGAGTAATGCCCTATTAATATGCTTATAATTAATCATCTGATGTGCAAGGTTATTCAATGAAGATTTGTACAATTACTTTTAACTAATGTGATTCTTGACATTAACTGTGAACATGTTCTTTATCTGACAAATTCAAAGTGTCACTATATATGTATGCATGTTTTTTCTTCTTCTTCTTTATTGTATCTTTATTTATCATTTTATTTTATTTATACCTTAAAGGTACATATTTGTAATTAAAATTTCATATTTGTGTCTAAAATATCCTAAGGCATATATTAGAACCTTTTGAAAGAGTATGGTCCCAGTAACAGATATGTTTTTTTTTTCTTTCTTTTTTCTTAAATCAAGCCACATATATATATAATACCAACTTCATCTAACATGATATGAGTTTTAAAAGACTAACTGTTTCCTTTCAGCTCAGTTCAGTTCACCACTTTCTTTCAGGTACTCTCATCTTGATTTGAAATATCAATGAGACCTATTTAAGACCCTCCCTGCCTGTCTCTATCATGTAAACATCATTCCTTGAGCTGATTTCTGTCCCAAATGGCCTGAGCGCAGACCAGCCGCCTCACTGCTTCACACAAATCCTCCATCGTTAATGGTGGTTTATGGTTTTTACTGCTAATGCGGGGGAATTGAAAAAAGGGCCCCTGGGGTGCATGACTGTGCCTCTGGCGATAGTAAAAGAGCAAATGTACATTTTCATAGATTATTAGGCATTGATTTTCTGTGGATTAAGCGGTCTCGTAACTTTAAGCACTATGAATTTAAAATGCATGCTGTAATGCTGTTATCAGCTCAACAGAAAGACTGAAATGCATGCATCACACACGTGCATATACTTCTGTTCTTTACTCATTCTCTTTTCTCATATGTGTTCGATTAAGCCACTCTGTGCACATTTAGTCCTTTTTCATTTTTACTCTCTTCTACTCTCTACTATGGCAGTCTGTAGTTGAAACCCCATGCTCCAAGGCTAAACTGTAAATGCCCCAAAGGGCAATTGTCTTTAGCCAGTACACACTCTCTCTTTTTTTTTTTTTTTTTTTCTTTTCTGTTGTTAATATTGCCAGACTAGACTGGCATGTCAAGGTCAGTCGACTCTTGTTTTCATCTGTTAAATCAAACCATCTGTATTGTTCTATATACAATTCACGGTGGCATCAACCAATTCTAATTTCAAAATTTGCTCTGGTGCTGTGAGCCAAGGCTTGTTTTTACTTGTGGTTCACAAGGGTATTTGGTAAATAATCCACAATTGTTCTAAATCATTCTAGTTGAATGACATGTACTGTTTTGTAAAGCTTGAGCGTCATTTGGGGGTATTGTTTAGCCTGAAGAAGCAGTCTAGAACATGTAGTGTCTGTTATGAAGGCAGGAACAAACAACCCCTGCTAAGGTATACAAGTATTAAGACAAATTATTTTATGTTTTACAGATCAACAGGATAGTTCACACCAAAATTTTAAATCCTGTCATTATTTGCTCACTCTCATATTGTTTTAAACATGTATAGAATAATAATAATAATAATAATAATAATAATGCTTTTTATTTATTTGTCTCTTGATTTTTTTACAAATCCAAAATATTAAAAAATAATAATAATACTTTCAGTAAGTAAATTTGATTTGTGCACTATATTCCAGGACCTCTAAAGCCATTCAAAAACTTTGCGACTTTGCGTGAGGAAAAGACTGAAAGTCATTTTTAATTTACAGATAATTTTCCCTTCCAGAGAGCTGTTAATTGGAGAAGAGTTGCATATAGTTTCAGTTGAACTGGAGAACTGGAACTGTTAATGTATGATTCATTTGAATCAGCTCTTTAAAAAAAAAACAAATTAGTTCAGAAAATTGCCTGAATGATTCATACAAAAACCTTTGAAACACTTGGGATATAGTGTATGTCAACTCTTTAGTTCCATGGAAAAAATGGTCACGTCACTTCACTTTCACTTATTTCTGTTAACTAAACAAACTAAAATGAAAGATATAATTTTTTTTATTTAAATCAAACTCCAATAAAATATTAATATTATGTTTATCATTTATATATTTTTTTGTATTAATGTAAATGTAAAAGCTTTAAATTAAAAAGACAAGAAAAGAAAAACAAATATAACAATTTTGAAATAAAAAAATAGTTTTACAACTAAAATGAATAAAATTATAATAATACAAATAAAAATGTTACAGGTTAAACTAAAGTTAAAAGGAACTAAACAAAAATAAAAACTAATTCTAATGTTAATAAATTAATACCATAATAGAATAAAAATAATACTAAATAACACTGACGCACACGTTCACACATGCACAAACCCATTTAACGTAAAATAACATTAGATGAAACACATTTACAATTAAGTGAAATTGGTTTTTCATGCTGTTACCAGTGGGAGTGTATGATTTACCCATGCTGTGCCTCAAGAGGAGAGCAAAACAACAGCATGAATAAATGATGAAAGTGAACAGGAGCTGCCATAACACTAAAAACTGCAAATCTGCAAAAACTTTTTCACTGCCAGAGACTTTGGTAACACAGCTGAGTATGCTACCACATCTATTACAGTTGCTAAAACACAGATATTTGCAGTATCAGAAATGCACATTGGTGATGTGCAACTTTTGAAACTCTTCTTAAATTTTATTTACTATATCTTTTCATCAGTGTGGCCCTGCAGGTTAGAAGTCAAGGTCAGTGGGCATCAATCACTTTTCTTAGCTTTCCACTTTTCTCTCACCACCTCCCCCACCGCAAGGAGAATGTTTGACCATCAGATAGCAGCAAGACAGATGGTGGTCTGGATGTGATGGGGATATGTGATGAGCTCTCTGCCACATAAAGTCTAGTTGACATCATGCTGTACAGTCAGTCTGTTAACATTTCCCAAGAGCTCCTCAGTCCAGCATCAAAGACCTAAATGTTCTCTACATGGCTCTACACTTCATCAATGGCATGTAGCCAATTACAAGCTCTAATTGTGTTGACAGGTGTGAGCTGATCTCTTGAAGGGGAACGCTGTTAATCAAAATCAATGAAAAAAGTCTAATAGTTTTGCTGTTCCGATCGTACACCGGACATCAGATCGGACATCATCTTGTGACCCCAAACAGTAAAAAATTGTTTTACATGTATAATATAAACAAAAATGTATTTAAATAAATTGCACATATTATTAATATTACAGTGCACTTGTGCGTTGTACAGCATAGCATTTTCACCCCTTGTCCCGCACATCGCATATTGAGAAATATTTTATTCTAATTGTCATATTAAGAAAACGCGCATGTGTTAATTTGCCTTTTTAAGAAAGCTTTTTTATTTATTATTTTTGTGGCATAGTTTTACCTATATTTAACAGTGCCTCGTCAAGTAACAACATACTTCACACAAATACAACAGTAATTTTTTTAATCCTATCCAATGGTGGTAAAGCAAAGAGCAAATACGGTAATACGGTAAAAAAACTAAGAGGCTTTGGCGGCTGTCAATCAAAATGTCAAGCAGGTGATTCCCTGTTGTGTTCCCTGTCAGAAAACAATCTTGCCCACGTTCAAATAATTCAGAAAAGTAAAAGCTATTTTACAAGGCATCATAATGGAGAAAATGATCTTTTAGTAAATAACTTGGGCTGGGACATATACTGTACCTGGTTGAATGTCTGGTTGGCAACATTGCTCAGCGTTACGAAAACACGTCATAAATACAATCTTTTGATGCTTTAAAGAACGCAAACAAAAATGCGCACTTACCAAATCTGTTTCGGCAATATCCTAATTTCACAGTTTTAACTGAAGGTGCGTGAAAAATGTAGGTGTGGTGTAAGAGAATGAGAAAAAAGTCTCAATTTCATAAGTCTCGAGCTGAATGTGTTAGAGTTGGCAGCCCTGCATCAGTATTTACATAGCATAACTGTAGTAAATGTACTGTCCCTCAAAATCACATCTACTGTCCCACAGCAGATCTATTGCCAGGTGTTCACCCTAAGCAGAACATGGACTATGTTATTAGAATAAGCTTTGGGGACATTGGACTGATGGTACTTTGTGGGGGTAAAGGGGGAGGAGTGACATATGGGATTAATTATGTGTTCCCAGACCCACTCATCCTCAACCCAAATCTTTTATAACCAAACAAAACTTTACTTTCTCTCCCTATCTCTAAAATGTACCTGAAACATTGAGTGTGTGTATATATATATATATATATATATATATATATATATATATATATATATATATATATATATATATAATTTCAGCTTAGCCCAGTATTTTATATCCATGTGCTTATTTATTTGGTAGTCGTGTAGTCACATGCCAGTTTCCTGGTCACCCTGTCTGAGTTCATTATAATGACTGTCTGGATGTACATGATCTAATACTTGAACTCTGTATGAGGGTTGGTCCTTCAGTGACTGAACAGTATCAGCACTAGTAAATAATGAAGTGTGTTTTCCTAGAAAAACAGCAAGTTGAAACAACAGAGGATGAATAAATGAAAGGAAATCTGATATCAGGTTCAAACACAGCACTGCACTAACACTTCATTAGTTTTGTAGGGCATTGAAAGCCTCCCATTCTCTGTGGATTTTGCGTGTTTAATTAACGTGTGCTTCCTTTTAATGTTTACGCACATGAAGTCATTGTGCACATCAGGAGCAGTTTAAAGCGATTCCATTTATTGTTGCTCTCTCTCTCTCTCTCTCTCTCTCTCTCTCTCTCTCTCTCTCTCTCTCTCTCTCTGTCTGTCTATCATATTTAACAAGTAAAAATGACAGTGAGCGCTTTGCTTTAAACAGTGTCATTGTTACAGCTTTGGCTGGAATGAGAATGATAATGAAATACAGGTTCTGGGATATTTGCTATTTTAAATCATGAAACAAAATTATTCAGATTGGCATTTTATTATGATAATTACATGGATTAACATGCATTTATGGAGTAAGGAGAATACTGATGTTTTAACTATATAATGAACAATGGAGAAAGTTAGTCCAGAGTTTTAAATACACTTTATAGTGTACTTTGATAGATAATGAAGAAAATATTTTCTCATTCTATCCACTGTTCACAAATCAGTTTAGCAAGTGCAGATGTTGGTGAGGAATGAAATGAGGGTGAATAGTAGGGTAGGGATTTGAATAATAATGCGTGTCTATCCATGTATTTACACTAATAAACTGGACTGGACAGACAGCTGAAAGGGATTTATGGCTATAAATTGACAAACAGTTTCAAATGCGCAAGCCGGGTGAGATTATAATTTATCAAAGATTGTATATAGAAATAAATTACAATTTTAACACTGCATGCAATTTACAGATTGCTTATAAGGACTGTAGACTGTCTATGACCTCTTTCCAAAAAATCCCATATGAGGCATCGTAGTTTTCCTAGCAAAGGTTTTGCTGTGAGATATTTTAATAATGTGCAGTTTGACTCATGTAATGCATTTTCAAATATGGTTTTATGAGGGGGAAAAAGGAGATTAGATTTATAATGTATTATAATCGCTTGCCTTGGAGATGTTTGGTGAATTTTCAAAATGAATAGGGCATTCCAGAGTACCTTTTATTGTAAGTTACTATGGCAACAAAATGCTGTGCTTCCTCATAAATCTTTAGACATTATGCAGCTCTCCCCCAAACCCTCATCCTTGTGTTTATTGGGTGAATCATTTTTGTCTGTGAGCACACGTGTATGTGTATCTGTGACTTAGAAGAGAGAAAATCTACTGGATTTTCCATGCTACAGATACAGCAGCATAGACATGTGGTGGCACAACCCACTTTTCATAGCCCCTTCTAACAGGACGTATATGTTCTCACAGATGCATTAACAACAGCGGCAGAGTTCCAGCTTGTTGTCAACCAAACGCACGAGTCAGCAAATCTGTAAACAAAGTTGAACATTTATTCCACAAAGCAAAAACAAAGTAATCCAAGCATAATACATCTTGAGCTTATACCAATTTAGTTAGGTCACGGCTCCACTTCCAGATTTTTCAATCACAAAGTAGGGTTTGTAGCTGCCAGTGGATTACAGAACTAAACATAAAGGGAAAGTTTGGCCAAATTTTTTTATTCTGCCATAATTTTCTCACCTCCTTCTTCTTTTGGGAAGATTTATTCTGATAATGCATTGTTTGCTCTTTTTTCATGCAGTTATATGATAGTGTATTGTGAGGACCAGACTGACATTTAAGTCATTATTCACCGAAAATCTTTGATTAAATTCTTGAGGTTCTTTTTAATGAACTGGTTAAAATCTTTCACAAATCATTGATTTAATCATTTCTGAATTTCTATGAATTAATAATTGTAAAAATTGAATCATATGGACCACGTTTTGTTTGGTTAGATTTTGGAGCCTGAACAGCCCCAGTCCTCATTTGTGTTGTGTGGCCATGATTTATTTATCAAAAATCTATCTTCTTATTTTCTGAAGAAGAAAGTCAGGCATGTTTGGAACAACATGAGGGTGAGTAAAGGTGAACTACACCTTTAAAAATTGTCATTTATAGAGTGAAATGATTAATTTTGAACTGCTTTATGAACAAAGTAGGCATATGAACATTAGAAATTTGAAATGTAAAAAAATAATAATAATTGAAATATCATTTGCAAGAAGCATTAAAAAAAATGTGCATGCATGTGAATTCAGTCACTTTCAGAAATTGCAAAGAAACTTAGACACAACATCCTGCGTCAGTCAATGCAGTGAAAACAGTAATGACACTTTTGTGTCACACGGTTCTTAAGAAATTATAAATTCACTGTTTTGTCAGAGAAGATGAGGTGTGACTAACATACTTGTACTCTTTTGTGCTCTTTTTTTTTTTTTTTTTTTTTTTTTTTTTGGTGTTTATTGTATTTTAAACACTGGGTTCTACAAACCCTGCTTTGATGCTCTGCAAATTAGATATGTTTAAATTTGAGAAATCTCTCTTGAAAGATCATATTGTCGTATTCTACATGAAGACAATTATCACATTTCATCTAATTTACCCATACGTTTAGTATCCATGTAATCTATGTAATCGTGCACTCTCTTCTTCTTTGTTTCCCATTATCCCTTTTCCTTTTTTTTTAAGTTGAAGCTAATGTATCTGAGCTCAGGTGGAACACAAACAGATTAAGAGACATTTAATTCACATGAGTACAGTCTCTTGTGCTCTCTTGACCTGTCCCGTGCACCTCCCCTGTACTTTTTTCCTCTGTCTCCCTGGACACACTGAAGAGTAATGGGAACGCACACTCCATTTGTTTCATAGCTGTGAGCTTATCCTGATTACTCAGAATAGATATCCCAAAATGCCATGTGCAGGTCATGTGTCCAGTCCCTCTGTAGGGATCTTTCATAACATCAAATTTGGCTTCAGTGTGAGAGCAAATTAACTGAGGGTGAAGAAATTAAAAAAGGCTGCTGTTTTGCTCTAACTATTTTTTAGGATCCACATTACCACATTAGGATCAGATTGATTCCAAAATGTGTCCTCCTGTACAAATATAGCATCTTGAACCTTAAAAGTAATGTTAAATCAATGTTTTAGGCAATAAATAACTGAATAACAGCATCAGTGATTAAATTAAACTAGAACTGTTGATATATTCATTAATTCATTGTCAGTAATGTGCAAATAATGTTATTCACACTAACCAATTTACTTCATTTTTAAGACAATAAAGAGTATGTATTACAGTTAATTAGCATGACAAATACACTACCATTCAAAAGTTTGGGGTCGGTAAGATATTTTTAATAGTTTTAAAAGAAGTCTTACCAAGGCAACATATGTTTGATCAAAAAATACAGTAAAAACAGTGATAATGTACAGTATTATTTTAAACTATAATATCTATATTATATTTAATATATTTTATAAGATGGTTAATTTTCATCAGCCATTACGCCATACTTCAGTGGCACTTGATTGTTTATTAAGCATTGTAATATGCTGATTTGGTGCGAAACATAATATTAATGCTAAAAACTGCTGCACTGTTTATATTTTAGTGGAAACCATGATACTTTGTTACAGTATTATTTAATGAATATAAAGTTAAAAATAACTATATGTATTGGAAAGATATATATATATGGAAATGTTTTACAGTTACTTTTGATCAATTAAATTAATCCTTTTAGAATAAAAGTATCATTCTCGTAAAAAAAAAAAAAAAAAAAAAAATATTACACACCCCAAACTTTAGAACAGTGTGTGTGTGTGTGTGTGTGTGTGTGCATTAACATTTACACTTTTGAACCAATGAACATGTTTGACAGTGTTGTCATCTAATCTACATCTTTACAACTGGAGGGGAATCCCATAACTAAAACCACTTCACCTTATCAGTTGAAAGAATGTATAACATTTAGATAACACGTAATTTCCCTGCGTCTGGCTACCCTTTCCATCATCTACAGGTCAATGGTGTCAATGGATGATTGTTTCCTTGGGTTTTTTGACCTGTTGAAACTTGCAGTTTAGCTCTTCTTTCCAAACACCATGTCAGGAGTAGTGTTGTGCTGAAAGACACATTTCTTCCCGGGCCTGTAAACGTTCCATCACCATACTCTACATTTCAAACACTTTACGCATCTGCTCAGCATCAGCAGCCATAGCTCAGCATGCTGCATCAGCTAACCAAGAAGCTTTCAACAAAAGATGCACTGCAGGCGCGCCCTTGTACAGCTCCAATCTTCACAACTCCAGAGAGGGGGAAAAAGACACTGGATAAAGAAAAGCTAGTAAATTACCCAAATTTTGGCATTAAACACCAAATGTTGTATCCAGTAATTCCTAATATATATTCAGTAGATGTATTGAATGTTACAACAACTTATAAGAGAGATTAGAATGGGGCTGTTCGATTCAATATGTTCTTAAAATGTCACACAGGCACAGTTTGGGCTCATGGGATGTAAACGGAAACAGGTGGTCTCTGTTTTTCTGCAGGGTATGTGCACATTGTACTCACATATCTGCCAATAAGCACAAATCAAAAGAGACCATTTCTCCCTAGTCCTCTATTTCATAATATAACTTTAACAAACAAATCCTGAATCATGAAAAACTAAATTGTTTGTAACAAGCAGAGTGGAATGATTAAGCCTTAAGATAAATTATGGGTTTTAAAATAACCACAGCAGAGCTGCAGCCTGCCAAATGGATTTTGCAAGTGTAACAGAAGATTTTCAGGTTTAAATTTCTCTAATTAAGAGCACAAAGAAAAACTGAGATTTTCTTTGACACACAGCTGACATCAAGACAGATAGAGATGTGAAGCATGAAGGCCGAGTGTATGACCTTTGACCTCATGTAATGGCAGAGCGCATCATTCATGAGCAAATTTAAACTAAAAGCATCACACTGATGCTTACCAGATAGTTTCCTCATCATTCCACACACCAAAATAAAGCCATCAATTACAGCACAATAACATATTTAGGGCCCTATCTTGCACCCAGCGCAATTTACTTTGTACACCGACGCATGTGTCATTCCTATTTTGCACCCGCGCAAAGCGCGCTTTTCCCTCCACAGAAGCACGTCGCTAAACTAGTGAATGAACTTGCGCTCCCTGGGCGGTTCAGCGCAAAAAAAAGGAGGCGTGTTTCGGCGCAAACAATCCCTGGTGCTATTTTGCTGTTCCATTAAACAATTGCGCCACTGACCAGAAAAAACCTAGTCTAAAGTCATTGGGGCGTTGCGCGTTGTTCATTATGCTATTTTAAGGGCGCATTCTTGACTATAATGTATAGCGTGCACAACACGCATACACTTTGCTCATGTAATCTACACAGATGCAACAGTTATTTTTGCAAATCATAAATTGTTACACTAAAAAAAATATTAACACATGACGGAAATCATTGTGGTGTATTTTGGGTGGGTTTCTCCCATCCCAATACAACACAACTTCTCTGTCTTTCACTGCTCTTACAAGAACATCAGTCTCCTCGGCTGTGAACCGCTCCTGGCATGCGCCTGGTAAATACGCCATAATAATAGCAATCCATAATGGAACTTGCGCACCTGCTTTTAAAGGGAATGTTGGATGACGCTCTGATTGGTTTATTTCACGTTACGCCCAAACCACACCTATGAATAATGAAGCTACTTCAGACCAACCCACTTTAGATTTGCGCCGGGCGCAAGAGCCATTTATCCCGCCGGGAAAATAGCAACAGCGCCGAGACCCGCCCACAAAGTTACTTGCGCTTCGCGCTTTGACACTTGCGTTTCAGATCGTTAAAATAGGGCCCATATATATATATATATATATATAAAGAGCCTAGCACTGTACAGACCTGGGCAGGACATGCAAACACACATCTCAGAGCAACGGTTAAACACCTGTTATGAAGGCAGCTCCAGTAAAGTCCGTCATTAACCTGGCACTCACTTTTCTCCCAATAACTCAAAGAGCATCAGCCAGCTGTTATGAGTATATAAAACAAGTAACACATTATTTATGTTTTATTGTTTCTTTCCCCGAGGTCCACCTATAATGTTATACGTTTGTTTTCCCATCCCATAGGTGTGATGTTTTTTTATACTGTACAAACTGTATTCTATGGCCCTACACCAACCCTACACCTAACCCTAACCCTCACAGGAAACTTTGTGCATTTTTACTTTCTAAGAAAAAAAACTCTTTCTAAAATTCTGTATGGTTTATAAGCTTTTTGATAAATGGGGACATGGGTTATGTCCTCATAAGTCACCATCTCCTTGTATTAACTGTGTCATACCATGTCATTATACAGAGTTGTGACATGTTATGTCACAAAAACAAGAGCACACACACACACACACACACACACATACACACACACACACACACATAGACAAACAGTGAACATACACCCGGAGCAGTGGGCAACCATTTTGACTGAAAAGGGTCTCTGGCCGCTGCACATTCACTCCCCCCACCTACAACCCCTGACGGTACTGAGACTCACACCCTCAAACTTTTTCCTCAAGAATTCATCGATTTTTGCTTCTATCCTGAAAAGTGCTCCAGTCCCTGCTTCAGAGAAACACACCATAACAAGATATTACCACTTCAATGCTTTCACGAGTTCACATCTACGTATATTAATACCGTAAGTTTATGCGTATTTGGCGTGCTGTCCGGGTGGAGGGCTCCGAGCTCGGGAAGTGGCCCGAACCCAGAGTACTCCCCCCGGTTGTGGTAAGAGTAGATGGATCTATAAGTGAGGAGAAATGGGGTGGAGGAGGGATGCTGAAAACGGTCAATGAACAGAGATAGGTTCTGCTGTCATTTATACCTTGTCATGAGTTGATTACTGATTGGTCTCCACTTGTGTTAATCAGGTTAATGAACTGCGACTGTTCCTCCCGAACTTTGTTATAAAACAGCATTTATTGTAAGGAATTATGTTATTCGGATGGCGAGCTGTATTGAATTTTCGCCTGTATAATTTGGTGTCGAATTCAATTTTAGTTTCATCTGCCTCAGAATCTTTAAGGAGCATTTTGGAAAAACCCAGCTGTGACTGCATATGACCTTTCTTGAGGAGTGGCTTTTCTTGCAATCCTCCCATACAAGCCACATTTGTGGAGAATTTGTGATATTGTTGTCGCATGCACACAATATCCACGCTTTGTAATAAATTACTGCATCTGCTTCATTGTTGCTGTACGCCTCTTGGTAGCCTCTCTGACCAGTTTCCTCCTGACTCTGTCATCCAGTTTGGAGCGACATCTTAATTCAGGGAGGGGTTTTTGTATCTTTTACCAAATACCTTCCACTTCGTAATAATATGTACTTCACTGCGCTTCTATGTATTGATAAAGCCTTAGAAATGATTTGTACCTTTCCACAACTTCCCCCAGAAATCCTCTGACAATGTCTTACCACCCATAGTTGGTTGTTTGCTTCAGCTGAGCTACCAAGGACTGAAATGTTCCAGGTAAGCTCTTGTATTGTTGAGATAATCAAAATCACCACTGCTGATCACAGTCGAAAGTCAAATGGCTTTGATTGCCACTGAGAAGGTGATTAGCTGATAGAGTATTACACCTGATAGAGTTTAAGGAGGGGGGCGATCCATTTTTGGGGGGGTTTATTTTCTATATCCACTGTATATATTTTACTGACCCCAAACTTTTAAATGGTAATGTATATATATTGTTAAACGTGAACTCTGACAGTCGTAAAAATAGATTCTGCAAAATCTCTTTTTTTGCAGATCCTTTAGTTCCCCCTTTATATCTCCAGATCCCAGTTTGACCACAGTCCAAGTCTATAAACAACCTTTGTCGGCCCACTGGGGAAGACAATTTGAATTGTGAAAGTTAGCATGTTTACTGCATATCCAATGTACATGCTCAAGTTATGATTTTCCACAGCTCTCACTGTCATTATTAATAAACCATCCCCTGTAGTTGAAAATTGGCTAATTAGTCAAATGAGGTGTTGTAGAACACAGCTGGAACAAAAACCCATAGGACATCAAACCCCTGATGAGATGAGCACCCATGTTCCAAGTCATCAGTGGTGCTCTGGCATCAATTATTGCTGAAAGCTCTGTGAATGGCTCACATGGCAATGTGTTGGCATCTTCAGCCAGTTGGAAAGGGAGTTGGTTGACACGTTAAGTTCTGCCTAATAATTCTGCTCTCCAACCAGAGTGGAGTAATCGACTTGTTCTTTGATGAACAGAAATATTTGAACGTGTCCTGCGGTATGTTCATTTAGCGGTGCACTACCAGACTATTGATCAGTCAATTTCTCACATTCTGGCTCAAAGTGATTGCTGAACTAGACGTTTCTTCCATCACGCAGTCTATTACAGCAGGTCAGGGCTCAGCACTAATGCAAAATCACCAGACTGAAGTTCGTCCTGTCAGACAAGCTCATACTAAACTCATAACTTATACTAAAATATCTAATCTCCTCCCTCTTCTCTATCAAAGGACAATTGACAGTCCTTTTTCCTAAGGGAAAATACTGTTTTTTTTTTTCATTAAAAAACCCACTATCTTTCTGATACAAAGTCTAAACTGATAGGTGATCTGATGAGTAGAAACATACAGAATTAGCATTTACACATTTCCACAGCACTGAAATTACCATAATTCCCAGAGTTCTACCATTGTGTGTGCGTGAGTTTGAGATATTTTGGTTTATTTGATTATGCTTAGCAAGAGTGTGGTAATCTCAGCTTCATTTAACATATTTTACCATGTTTAAATCGATTTCAACCAAATATTCAGCAGGAAAAAAAATGCTTTATATAATGCTTTATATTTAATTTATTATATATTCCATCTGGGCTGGCTGATAAGTGATGCCATAGCCAACGGCTCTTCAACAGAACTCTGCAAGACATTGTGTTTATTTAGTTTTCTAACTTCTCAAGTGTCCATTTAGCTGGTTCTTGAAGTAGCAGGCAAACACAAAGGGTGCCCTGACTCAATCTGAGCTATGAGCAGTGATCCCTGGCATGTTTTCCCCTCTGAAAACTACTTTCTTTTAACCATAACCAGAGCAGTGCAGGCAGCCTTGTGCTGTATAGTTGGATCTCATTGTCTGTTGTGGTTTGATTCTGTATGCATGGCCTCTTATAAGAGATGCATGTGGCCAGAAAAAAAGGCTTTATTTAAAAAAGGCTTTATGACTTGCTTGCCTTTGTTATTCTTTGGGCAGCAAACCGTACTAGCTAATAGATGAATAATTATGAAAGTGGGCATGGAGGCTCAGAAAGCCAAAGCATGAATCAATCAATCAATCAATCAATCATTTTGCCCAATACATATGATAATTTAAATCTGTTAATTCTAAGTGTATTTCTGCCACAGCAATTCTATTCAAAATTATTTATCATGATTTAGAAGTTCATGGAAAAGGCATGCCAGTGTATTAGCCATAAAGTGTTATAAGACTGTTTGGTATTTTACAGCACTTAATATTATACATTTGTTCACTTCCTCATTTATTAATGCAAGGGTAAAAGGAAGTATTGCGATTCAGTTTTTCCTCAAGACTGTTAACCCCTTACTAGTAACCCCCCTTTTTTGGCATGGAGACCGAAATTACATACCCAAAATAAAAAGGTTTCTGCTCATGATTCTTTCTGACTAGATACATAATCAACCTTTGTTCACAAAGCTGACACTTTAAAGTTTACTGTTCAGGAATCAGAATCACTCAGACTGTTATGATAATAGAGATGTATAAGCTCAAACATAAAAACAAAAATAAAAATATTAAAAACATATGTTTTAAATGTATTTAAAAAAATGTTGATGTAGGAAATGAGTTTGAAAACACAGTGTAGCTAAGGCCACAATTCTTCCAAGACTTCATAAAAAATTTCATAATCGAATCTGTAAAACTGTGAATTTTATGAAATATTTTCTAAGGCCATGTCATGTGTGTTTTTAGAGAAGGCTAATCAGATTGATTTATGGCCCTTGTCATCTCTGTAAGATCTCACATGTAAACTCTCCTGTGCTCTTTGTGTATGTTTCACTGTTGAAAACTGCCCGAATCATGATTGTATTGTTCTCACCAAACGGTTCTTTCACACCTCCGCCAAGTATGACACATTATCCGCATTATTCTTTTATCATTATTCTTTTGTTTTTATTCCACCTTTATTAGCCTTGATTGTGGTTTTTCAGGCTTTACAAAGCAACAAAGCAGCGATCTCACTTCAGTCTCTCTTTGCATTTAGCCCTTATTTATCAAAAGTCTTACTATAAAAATACAACAAAACATTTTCTTACGACCTTACGTGAATTATTGAGACAAAAATGCATTATGAAGAAGAAAAGCACCTGCTATTAGTAGCATTGGTGCTAACGTTAGCATCAAGCTACATCTGACAATTTATGAAATTATTAGTACACTTTTACTCAAAACTCACTTTAAACCCTGATCGAGTGTTTATAATAACTTCCTTTAGCGATCGGGGTGGAATTTGGTCGTTTACTGTTGTAAAAATATGTTATTTGTAGCCTTTTTCATCGCTGCACAAGTTAGCATTTCCGATGTACATTTTCGATTTTTTTTATAAAAACGCCCCAGATCTCAAGAAATTCTCATACCAAGCTTTACTATCGTAATCGCGGGTTTATTATTCGGATATTTTGTGTGTACAGAGGTGTTTCAGTGTTGTTTTGGCCAGATAACTACCAGGAAGTGTGCAGGAAGCATGTGACACGATGGGGCGGTGTCCAGATATGAAACTCTAAGATTGATGTTTGAAAGACCCAATCAGAGTCTGAGTCACACACCGCACGAGCTGTGACTACTGCACGCACACAGAGATCGCTGGGAGAGGCTGTTTATCATCTGATCGCGTAAATCCGTGGAAAATGAATAGAAATGACAATTCTGTCTGAAGAAATATGAAGTAAACATCAGTAAATATATCCATATATCTCCGCAGATATGCATCTTTGGTCTGTAAATCCTTATTGACGCTGTTCAGTGAGTCTATGTGAACACAAATAAACCGCTCTTGACGTGACTGAATATGAGTGAGTTGTGAATTTCTATTCAAAATGTGGCATAATACGGATTTATTATTTTGCACTCCTGACATAAATCACTAAATATCTGTCACTGCAACAATGTTTTATCAAAATATTGGTCAAATATCGAAGCTTGAGTCTCTAAACTTTCCATTGATGCACAGTTTGTCCAGCTGAAGTAAGACAGTGATGTTTAATGTGCTGTGAAAGTGAAACAATAATAAACTGGGGCCGTCAGCGATGTTTGCACGCAAAGGGGTTAATTCTTTATTTACGGCAGTCTGGGTTTCATCCTTTACACTCACACTGAAAGATTTCATCATCACATCTTCCACGGCTATTGATTCCCCCCTCCATTTATTATGAATGTCTTCTGTTTCTTTTTTTCCTGCTCTGCCCCTTCGCCATCTCTTTATCTCTTTCATGTCTAGTCCGAGCTGGTTGAGTGATGGATATAGTCATTCTCATTGTGCTGTGGTTTTTAGTCCTGTAGATAACCCACCAGTGTGTCCTGACTGACCTCCATAGTAATGGGTATTAATGAGAGGTCATAAAGCATATCTGGTCTGACCACAGAAAAGTATGCTGGCAGAAGCCTGACAAACCCAGACGGGCCGCTGTTTCTGAGTTACATCCTCTCACTTCCCATGTAGCTCCATTAATTATGTGCCATGTGTTCATGGAGATGATGAGGAGAATGCTATGGAAAATTGCAAAGCAGTAGAGCCCTGCATTTCAGCCCGGGCCCGACGAGCCCGACTTTTTTTCCATCCCTTGGGCTGGGCTTCGAGCCAATTTTCATGTCATAGTTCAGACGCGGGCCTGGCCTCAGGCCTGTTTTAGTCTTCTCCGTATTTTTATATTTTAGACGTCCATCAATTAGTGATGAAAAAAAAATGTTTGCGCTGCTGGAAACAACATGCTACCTCAACTTTCAAGAGCGGTTCGAAAGTGTTCAGTGTCCCGCAGCGGCAGCATGTATGGTGCGTGCCATCGGTGCAGCTGAACAGTTCTGCGTTCAAATGCACACAATAGACTTAAGCTTGCCGCAAAGCACCGGAAAAAGTAATTACCATAAATGTGACAGGGAGAAATAGTAAGTGATATTTTAATTATTTATTAATAAACTCGTTTTTTTCTGAGTCAGTGTCCGAAGGATGCAGTTACAGAGCCAGACTCGTCATCTCCACTTTTGATGCACCTTTAGAGATAAGTGCATCTTTATGGATTATGATTATAATTAAAGAATTTTGTTTTTGATTTGTTTTATTCCGTTAAGTAGTAATTTAAAGCGTCTCGAGCCAGGGCCAGGGCCGGGCTAGGGCCTAAATCTGAGGCCCGTGCAGGGCTCTACAAAGCGGTTATTGTCAAGATAAGCATGAGCGTGAAGTTATCTTGGACAATCTTCTTGTCTTGTCACTATACAAACTTGATAGTATATGATTCTAATTCAACTGTAATTAATTGGCACACATTCTCAAATGTCACATTCTCTGTTGCTTCTACAAACTTCCATCAGCTGATCACAATCGAAAAAAAAAAAAAAAAAAATCAGTTTATGCTTGGATAACACATTTGAATGAATATATGCACCAAGACTAGTGTTTCTAGTTTTGCAAGACAAAAAATGCTGTGGTACCTGTGCATGGTAATGGTTTTGTGGCTTAAAACATGTCCATTTCTAATCCAGCTAATCAAAGAGTGTTTTCAACAAACCAGCCTTGCTGTGCTCTATGAAGCACTCAGACAATGTGATTAAAATGTTGGCTTAATGTTGAGGAAGTGCACACTGTTGTTTCCAAATAATTACAGGGGAAGTTATCTGGCAGTTATTGGCTCTGAAACCCCTGCGACATCATTAAGGATACTCACATTAGGTAATAATGACCTCATTGGCTGGTTCCTTATCCTCTCAACTAGTGGAAGCGAGCAGTTTGGGAATCATCAGAATCAGGATGTTGTGCATGTCTGCATTGTTTTCAGTTTCCTCCCTCCTTCCATTTCTGTTGTACAGTACTTGGGATTTTTAAGTCAAAGACAAGATATTCAAACTCCTGCAACTGTGACATTGAATGAAACACCAGTAGTTTTTAGCATTCAAAGAAGCAACAAAATGCAGGAGAGAGGAACCCACTGGTGTGAAAAAAATATATTTGCAGCAGTGCTGTTTCTTTAAGAGCAGAGAGACAGATTCTCCAGAGACCACACATCTCCATCAATTAGATAGGAAAAGCGCTCCTTTTCTTCTTTCTTTCTTTTTCTATAGGTATTATATTGAATTTATGTACAATATGATAAGCCAATCATTATTACAGTAAATTAATAACAAATGTTCTGTTTGTTATTTCTCTACCAGTTTCTCCATCATTCTCTGTATATTTGTCTCCTTGTCTCTGCCAAGCCCCACTGTTTTTGCTGCGTGATCCTCAACTTTCCCTGCCAGAAATGGGAGAGCAGTAGTCATCCATCTTCTGGGCATACTTTGGCACAGTGGATGTTAAATTAAAAACATATAGCTTAGAGAACTGGGTCATATGCACTTTAAGTGTTGAAGACAGTGCTTAGAAAATAAGCATCATCAATCAAGACTGAGAGTCTGCAATGCTCTGTGAATTCAGTATCACTCCAGCCCAATTATGAAGGTAGCTAGACTGGAGACAATGGTTATTTTTCAGCAAAATGAAAACTTTTAAACTGTAGCCAGGAACTGTGTAGATTAAACGTCTGCTATTAAGTCACATTATGTAAATCACTTACGGTTATAAATTTGTGTAGATGTGTTCATTTACCTGTTCTGTGACAATTCAGCTGAAATACTATTCTTATCTTTCTCATTAACATTCTAGGTATTATTTTATTAACTTTTTTTTTTTTTTTTTAAGTTATATGCAGCCATCTCTTGTGAGTTTATATATCAAAACAAATTCCCGCTTTGAGAATTCTTTATTTCAGGTGTCTGAAAATACCTTTAGATGTATAAATCCCTGTCGTAACCTCTTAAATAAATAAAAGTGGTAGGTTTCAGCATTTAGAACAGCCTGTTCATTTCCACCACACAGTTCCTCTGATTGGCAGCTGACATTCTGAGCGATGACGAGGATGCCAAAGAGAAATATCATATCACTGAGATAATAATAGACTAAGGACTCTTGAAGCTGTGGAGAGAACAAGCAAGATTATATTCTCTGATGACTTTTGCACTGCTGAACACACAGCGCACGCAACTACTTGTGTCTTATATAGTTATTTAAAGTGGTGGGACACGGATTTATATATAGTATGTATCATTATCATCACATATAAAACGGACATTACAATAACACAAGAGACAACTTCTTTTTTATTGTGTTTAATTTGCAAATATACGATTTTGGCAAAGAAAGTAGGGATGCGTAGAAATGCATATTTTTTTTTTATAATCAACTAGTCAGTGGGTTGTCTGAACGGGTAGCTGACTAGACTGTTTTAGCCCTAGATAATTAGGCTGATTTAGGGTCGTCCACACAGCAAATTCATGTGTTAATTAATTAATGAACAGCTAGATGGTCCACATTCAAATGTAACCAAATTATTGAGGTCCAGAGATGTGTTTTTAAAGTTGACATAAATATATAAATAAAGTCGAACCTAACTATTTTTTAAATGCATTTGCATCTCTCACTTAAAATGTCAATCTGAAATATATGTCTCTATTTATGTTAATTGCAGCTATTTTTAACTTGACACAATGCAATGGCCAAGTCTCTCACAGTTGGCCGTCTCATAGCATGCTAAGAAGTTGACAATAAAAACACTGACTCTAATGCAACAACTAGACAAACTAGTCAAATTATTGAGTTGGTAGATCAGCCATCCTGGTCAATCACTAGAAAGCAGATTTCTTAAAAAAAATTTGATCTGATTTGTATTCATACTGCAATTCGATATGTTAAGAGGTGTTAGTATGTGTGAGATGAAGTGAGAAAGCATGCTAAAGGGTTTAAACCCTTTAAAACATACCGTTTCTTGCATCTCACAGCCACATTTTGCTTTCTCATTGCAAAGCCCTGGGATCTAATTTCTGTATTTTTGTTAGTGAATGCAAGCAGAGAGAAATATCACAGTACTTGTATGATTTAGAAGTGCAGCAGACACAGCTGACTGCCAGTTTAGATAGCCGCACTGATATTCCACTCCCACTGGGTTTCCGCATTAGCTCAGAACGATCTCTTACTCTTCAGGTCTTTCATGAGCAGTTCAGTCAGTGGGTGCCTTTTGAACGTGACTGCCGTTAAAGTATTTTCCCTCCCATATTGTTCGCACTCTCTTAGAAAATTCACACACGAGTAGCACTGCCTGACGGGAGTGTGACCTCTGACTCATATAGTCAGTATGCGGTGTGATAAAGACTGCAGCGATGGCTGTGATGAATGACAAATGTCATATGACTGGTGCTTTCCTATGCCTCACATGTCTCAATAGTAGTTTTAGCTGTCATTTTAAGGGTGCATGGTAAGCCATACCGTCCTCTGAGCTCCAAAGCAGATGGCCTCTATCAGTGCTGCCAGTCTTGATGTAACCCGTACGTCCCAATCAGAGCCAAGCACTACTGCTTTAGCCTGATTGCACTGCGAAAGTTTAGACTGCACTTTAAGCCTCGGGCAACAGATGCACTTTTTACCACCCCAGGTCATTCTGTCTCACAAGTTGATCGATTCCAAATGAAATAGAAAATTATTAAAAGTCATAAAAAGCAGTGGGGCTGGACCTGAAAAACTCTTATGTCACATTCTGTCTAATCTAACTTAGTAATGATGTTGTTTTCAGCCATGTTTATCAAGACTTGCAGTTTCTAAGCTAATGCAAACTGGATCTCCTGATTGGTTGAGCTGTGGATGGTCCACAGTCTCTGTCTGTTGACAATGTGGGAGCGTTTTAAGTTGAGGTCATTCAAATTGACAGAAAATATTACAATATTATTGAAATATATAATATGTATTTTTACATTTAATTTATAAAATTATTCATTCATGTATTATTCATATATATATATATATATATTAAACTTTTAAAATTGTTTTAAAGTAAATAAGTTAACATTAGCATTCAAAAGTTTGGGGTCACAAATAAAGATAGTAATACTTTCAGTCTTCAAGCATGCATTAAATTGATATATATTATGCAGTACATCTGTTTTCATCATTAATAATACAAAATGTTTCTTGAGCACCAAATCAGCATATTAAAATAGTTTCTGAAGAAAACTGTTATTTTAAATGGTACAAATATTTCACAGTGTTTACATTTTAGTAAAAAAATTATTTCCAATGGCATATATTTGGACTTTACCAGTGCGGTCTTACATTGACCACACATTCTAAACACTTTACTCTTTAAACAATGATTACAAATTATTTGATTCTCTATATTCTTTCAGGTTTTTATGTGTACATGGTAAAGAGCTACTTGTTTTAACAATGATTCAGCAACATTTTGTTTGCATGCTCTATTTCATCACATCCAATCAAGGGGAAAAGATCACAGCTATATTTTCCGCTGCATTCATGCAATACAGCAGCAGGTGTAATGAGTCTCGCTAGTATAACTTCTCTGAAACGGATGTCTCTCACTGTGCTGGTACTCTGAGGCTAGGACGGTATATCTCTGTGACAGTCTAGGGAGGGGGGTTGTGCAAATGAATGCCTCACAGATCATGTTTGTGTACAGGGCCAGGATCAAACAGGCAGTCTGGGCCATGAATCCTCATCAGTCGAGGGTTGTAGCAGGATGGGGATACTAATGCTGGAGGGAGCGTGTATGTGTGTGAGGGATGTTAACTTCTCAAGCAACCTCCCATTTTGGTAGGAGAGGAGGTATCTGACATAGCCAAAATAAAATAGTCACTGCTTATAGGTTCTGCAGGCTAATCACATAGCCAAGGCATCAAATGCTAGTTTACTCGGAATTATTCAAAGTAGCATATTTTCTGAGCCAACATCTCCTTGTAAACAACGGCTTCCTTACCAAACTCTCCATTACCCCAGGATTTAAACAGTCACTTCTGAAACTCAATGCATTCTTATGAAATCTCTTGGAGGAATGTCCTTTACCGAGAGCATGCCACCTTGATCAAATGAGTGAGGAGAGACAGCCAGAGAGCTTCAGGGATTCATTACAGAGGTCTTGAGTTATAGTTTCATTTGTCGTTATTACACTGGAGGATTGTTTGCGGAAGGAGAGAGTTTATTAAGAGCAGGGACTCCTTTCCAAACATTTGGCTTTTCTGGTTCACTCATGGTCAACAAGGAAGGATGGCTCTCTCTGATTCCACCTGTACACATGGAGTGTTATGGTCCACAAAAATAGAGGTAATATACCTACACTGTACATAGTGTACAGTAAGTATAGAAAAGAATAATAATCTGCCTAAAATGAAGGCGGACACAGTTTTTGTTTTATCTAGTCATAGGCGGAATTCGCGGGGGGGTCGGGGGGTCCAGACCCCCCCATCTGAGGGTTGTCCCCCCCTAAAATATAATTGAAATATGTGTATTGTAAATAATATAATGTAATATAGTTAAACTAATTGTGTAAGTAGTAAAACAATAAAAATGCAAACAGAGCAACAACAAAAAAAGTTTTAAACATCTCTTTTGGATGTTGGCTTTGGGTGGTTCTCAATTCTTATTTGTGCATCCTCATTTCCTTTCCTCATGTCTTAGCTCCACCCCTTCAAAATGCAAGGGAAGGACGCAAGGAAAAGAGGCGAATATGGAGGAACTGAATCAAATTAAAATGATATATTCTCACTCAAAGCGTCGTCAATTAGTGATGACTCTACACCACTGGATTGAGCTTGCAAGTCAGGATTCTTGATCATTAGAGATAAATATTTATATTGCAACAGTTTCAAGCTTCACAAAAAAAAAAAAAAACACACATTTGTCTGTATTTTTTATTTATTATTATTATTATTATTATTATTATTATTATTACCAGTTATTATTAACAATAAATTGTTAATGTGTTGCATATTAACCCCTGCAGGCATCTGTATTAACCAATATAAGATGCATTAATTAAAAAAATTAAAACCAATAAGCCATTCAAATCAAGAGACGTAAATAAATATAATTACGACTGTGCTGAAAAGTAAACATTATACATCAAAATTACAGTCACTATCAAAACATAACACACATAACTTCATGCTTAATAAAACTTCATGCTCGTGAAGCCTCCTCACTCCTCGATCCTCGCGGTGCAATTAGAGAATTGAGATGTCCCATAAGATGGCTGTGCTCGATCGGTTTCCGGATCAGAGGATGGAGGATGGATATTATTCAGAAACGATTTTGATCAGCCAGCATAGTCTAAACCTAGACATTCATGTTAATTTCAAAATCTGTCATTCAACATGAAATTGTGTCAGATGATTTTTTATATTTATTATACAGTTCTGGAAAATATTTTGGCAAAATTAGATTTTTTTCACTGTGGGCGGGGCTACTAAACAACACTATGAATAGAAACCAAGCCATCAATAAAATGCCCTGTTATTTGTCACTCTTAGTAAATGGCGTTTCAGTTGTATTTGTGTAATTATATGCTTGTGTATTTATATTACATCAGATAAACAGCCAGTTACAGTGTGCATAAGGACTGCACAGGGCAAGGGGCTTTTTTTTTTTTTTTTTGTCAAAACCCCTTTAGAGCAAACTAATTACAGCTCGTTATCAAACACAATCCTTACCTTATATTATCAAACACTACATCCGTGTGACTGCAGGGAGAGATCAACCTGGACACAACAGTCTCTGTCAAAGTATTTGTTAATGCTTCCCATCCTTTTAGTCTTATTACAATCTTTTTTTGCTACAATTGTCTCTTCATTTACTTTCTCTGCAGTCCATTGACTGAAAACAATCACCTGGAAGACAGATAGATGGAGATGGAGAGAGAGAGAGAGAGAGAGAGAGAGAGAGAGAGATGAGGTTCTAATCATGTTGGTGTTTTAATCAAATCCTCGACCTCTCTGCTAATCGCTGGTGGCATTACAGTTCCAGATAAAGTATGTGTGCTGGCCTCCCTTCCTCGTTTCACTGTATATTTCCCATTAACCCTCAGGTGAGGCTTTTATTAGGATTTAATCAGGCCTGGAGTTTTTTTTTTTTTTTTTTTTTTTTTGGCCTTTTTGGCCTTTTTGTTAGATAGAACAGTATGGGAAAAAGGGAGGATTAAACCAATTTATCCGAATATGCCTGAGAATCAAACTCATGAGTCATCATGACTATGGTGTTGTTAGCACCATACATGCACTTTGCAGGATGATCTACTACAGGAAAACAAACCCATGTTATTATGTGAGCTCCAACTTGGTAAAGGGGTCATATGATGCGTTAAATTGTATTATATTTCAATAATATTGTCATTAAATTTTTCCTTTCTATTTGGAGTGTTACAAGCTCTTGGTGCATGAAGAAGATCTGTCTAAAGTCTCAAATCCAAAGAGATATTCTTTATATAAACACATTGCATTATACCAAATACACAAAATAATGTTCTTTTTAGCAATGTCATAGGACCCCTTTAAGAAAACACATTTTGACAACTGCATCATGACCCTAACTTAACTGTTTGTATATTTTATTTATTTTTCCATTAAAAAAAATAAAAATAAATCAAGGCAGAACTGATTTTTTTATAGATATTATCTGCTGCATTATAATAGTTTATTTATAATCATTAAAGTCTTAACTTACCCACAGTTGGATCATACTGGCTCAAGAAAAGAACAGCTGGATAACTAAGGTCCAAATAAAACATGAGAAGCAGATCTGTAAGCACACCACAGTTTGTTCCAATAGCATTCAAGGTCATTACTCAGACTGATTCTCCTGCTAACTGAAAATTAGAGCCAAAAGGGGAAATAGAAGACACTAATCAATCTGAGGCTGTAACAGAGATGAGACACAGAAGGGAAGGGGGTTCCTGCTCAACCTACCAGACCAGATGGCCAGTGTGTGTGAAATGAAGGAGCTCCTGTATGTGTGATGTTAGTGTTCGTGAAGCACATTTATGCATTATGGTTAACGAATAATGATCCTTGATTTTGAATAGATAGACCTTTGTTGTTACAAACAAATTTTAT
This sequence comes from Carassius auratus, assembly GCF_003368295.1. Taxonomy (NCBI): domain Eukaryota; kingdom Metazoa; phylum Chordata; class Actinopteri; order Cypriniformes; family Cyprinidae; genus Carassius; species Carassius auratus. Next base: position 12,904 of record NW_020525957.1, on the reverse strand, counting down.
TTTAAATAAATGTATTTTTATTTATCAGAAAAACTTAAAGAGAAACACATATCTGTTTCAAAAAAAAAAAGAAGAAAAAAAGTAGATTTTTTATTTTTCCTTTATTTTACCAGGTGATGTCCCATTGAGATCAAATCTCTTTTACAAGGGAGCCCATCATACATTTATTCATTTATCAGACTCTTTTATCCAAAGCGACTTACAAATTAGGACAGTGGAAGCAATCAAAAACAACTAAAAGATCAATGATATATAAGTGCTATAACAATATATAATATATATATATATATATATATATATATTTTTTTTTTTTTTTGAATTATAGTATTAATAAAATTACTAATTTATTTCATCATAAAAAAATTTATTTGAATGTTTTACATTCTAAAATTATATATGTATATATATATATACATATATAATTTTACCAGGTGTGACATCTGGTACTAAGGGGATATGAAAGGTGAAGGACTTGGACAGCTGTAGAGGATCGTTTCAACCTGAAGCCCTTTGTGCCAGACCACAGAATAGGTATTGTATTCTTGTCAGCCTCAGGGCATCAGATCAGAAGAGCACATTGCACACACTCACACACACACAATGTTTTTTGATGATGTCATCTGACAGTACTGGAACTCAGCAGAGATGGCTTTTTTTTCTTGCATTGAGTGCCCGTGTGAATGCGTGTGTGTGTTTGTGTGTGTGTGTGTGTATGTGTGTGTACATGTCTGATGCTCTGACTGAGAACATCACACTGTTTATGAATAGGTAAAATTACATTCTTCTTTTTTTCCACACATAGATAAGCACCCGCTCTCAGAGTCAGAGAGAGAGTCAGAAAGAGAGAGAGGGAGAGAGAGAGAGAGACTGAGACTTTTCTGTGCCAAAGAGCTTGAATGGGCAGATGTTGTCTGAGCAGATCTCAATGCGTGTACATGCTTCTGTATATGTGTGTGTGTGTGTGTGCGTGTGTGTGTGTGTGTTGAACTACCATCCAGACAGCTAACAGATGGAGTGGAGAGGTGTTGTTTTACATTGTTTTATAGAATGTCAAGGGGTCATAGTGCATCTCTGGTAGACTGCTGTTCAAAAAGTTTGGGGTTGTTAATTTCATATGCTCACCAAGGCTGCATTTATTTGATCAAAAATACAGTATATATTGTATGTGTAAAAACAGTATATACACATATATATATATATATATATATATATATATATATATATATATATATATATATATATATATATATATATATATATACATGTTTGTTTATATAGCACAGTTTAATACAACACCAGGTTGCCTAAAGTGGTTCACAATATCAAAAAACAAAAAACAAAAAAAAAACATAAAAACAAACATAGTCACAAATAACAACACACATCACATACAGTAACAACATAGGCACCATTTAAAATAACTAAACCTGAATCACAAAAAACCCTTCATTAGTCTTTAAAAGATGTGCTTTTAACATGAGCTTTGAAAACCAGTAGTGTGTTAATGGATCTAATAGTATGAGGGAGGTCATTCCACAGTTTTGGACCGGCTCACAAAAATAATGTAAGTGTATCTGCTAGTGGTAATGGTAGCTAATGGTAGTGTATCTGCTATAGTCTTCAGCACAACCTGACTTTTACTTGGTAGAGATACGGTTATCACTGAGCATTGAATTCAGTTTTCCTACATATCATTATGCAGCATTATCATTACTGCATTGAAAAGCTATGTACTGTACCACAACAAAGTGGTTGAAGAAGAAGGATTAAAAAAGTTATATGAATCTGTGATAATAGCTGTGGCACTTCTTAAGCTGAAGTTTTTATACATTTAGTTAAAAATACATTTTGCTTTGAATTGAGCAAAAACACATTATGGAAGTAAATAGGGTTGATTTCATGATGACTTCTCCTTTTCACTGTATGAGCAACGACAGTCCGGAAGTCGTTCATTTCTAATAGAGAGCACTACAGGAGTTCCAGTCATATGAGAATGCAGAATTTTTGGAATCAATTTAAATTCGGGTGCAGAATATTAGAAATTTTTTGCAGCTAGACTGTATGCAACTTTACGACCCAATGTGATGTATTCTAATAAAAACTATGAACACAGGGATTTAAATAGTATTATTCCAGTAAAGTGGGTTGTTATGGATAATAATGTCTAAAATATTTGAGAATTATTATATAATTTACGGTGATTAGCACTAGAAAAGAAAATTGACTTAGAGGTGATATATTCATAAATTCATTATTCAGTCGTTTTACCTAGTGGAGGAAAACTGCTGCTTCTCAAGTAATTTGGAACTCCTGTCTAGCTGCCACTAGCCAGCAAAATGCAACAATTTTACGCGAATGTCAGGGATAGTGGAAAGGCAGCTCAAGGTGTTTCATATACCTGTTTGTAGCCTCAGTGTGATCTAACTTGCCTTACATACACAAATGACATTATTTCCCACAGCTAGAGGCTCTGAGAATACAGTCTCCTCTCAGGCTTCGTTGAAAACAACCAGCTTATTAGCACTGTCCTTAAACACACATACACAAATGCACACAGAAAACCACATGCACATGTATGCTCCACCCTCACTCTAATACAACCCATCTCTTGTTTTTAATTGGCTCTCATTAAAAGCCAAACTGCTGCTGTAGCTCAGCAAGTCTCCAGATATGTTAGTTAATTGTAGAATGTGTTAGAAAGCCAGCAATTAGCCGCAGCTGACAGGCGAGAGCAGAGCCGCGCCGGCCGTTTTGATGACTCCCCTGTTCGGCCAAGATGACTGTTTGTTAAGGCTGCAGGGATCCAAAGGGATAAGCACTGTTTCGTTTAACATAAAAAAACAGCCTAAAACAAAGAACAGGTTTCTTATAAACAGCCTCTGTGTTTTGGCAGACCTGCAGAAACAGGGATGATTAATTGACATGACTGTCACGGTGCTGTAGGGTATTATTATTTTATTTTATTCGTGGAGCAAGGGTTTCAGAGCTGTGGATAGTATCAGACTCTTTGTTTTTCCTGTCTTTGTTCTTTGTTTTGTTTTTTTTACCATTGTTTTTAATTTATTTCATTTTTATCAGCTTTTTTAACTTTTTGTTAAAGTTTTTTATTTATTATCAATTTATTTATTTATTTTTTCCTTAAGATTTAAAGCAATTTTATCTGGTTTTAGCTGCACGTTTAATTTCAACCAAACACCCTCTCTCCAAAAAAATCATAATAATATTGTCTTTTATACCATGCATCTCTGTCTTTGCAGGTGAGCCAGCACTTGCAAAGGAGAACAACTGCCTGAACGCAGCGAAGGCTTGCAACCTAAACGACACCTGTAAGAAATACCGTTCGGCTTACATAAGCCCCTGCACGAGCCGAGTATCAACAGCTGAAGTCTGCAACAAACGGAAGTGCCACAAGGCCCTGCGGCAGTTCTTCGACAAAGTGCCGGCCAAACACAGCTACGGCATGCTCTTCTGCTCCTGTCCTCTGGGGGATCAGATGGCCTGTTCTGAGCGCAGACGTCAGACCATCGTACCGGCCTGTTCATATGAGGACAAGGAGAAGCCCAACTGCCTGACGCTGCAAGCGTCCTGCAAGACCAACTATATCTGCAGGTCTGAACCACAAAAAACTGGTTTAAAACAGGCATCATAAAATGTAATTTGTGGTGTCAAGTCAATTCCTGGAAGTCCAGAGCCCTGCAGAGTTTAAATTTAACCTTAATTAAACACACCTGATCCAACTGATCAAGTTCATCAGGCTTATTTTGAAAACTACATGGTATGTGTGGTGGTTTGGTGGAGCAGGGTTGGAACAAAGAATCCGGTCGTCCAGCAATGCTCTAAAACATTTATTAATCTTGGTTAATGTTAATTTCAACATTCATTAATACATTATTAAAATAAAAAAATAATGATACTGGCGTATCAGTTCGTATTATTTAATGGACCCAAGCAAACATGAACTAATAGAGTGAACATTTATATTTTTATTAACTAATGTTAACAGATTGTTCTGGGAGGGTGTTATGTGATAGACAGCGACCCATTATGACAGTTGATAGTTTTGGGCAGTTTTTTGCTGGATTTGACAGGTTTTGGTGTGAACCTCTCTGTTGTTATCTGAATTACTTTTAAAGTCTGTCATTGTATGATCCTCAGTCGTTTAGTATATGATGGCCAGTTTTTCCTTTGTGACTGTTTACAAAGGCAGTGAGTGTATGATGTCCAGAATTGTAAAACCTGCTCAGATATTACTTGTGTGAGTTGTGTAGTGTATTCCTGTTTTAAGTCAGAACGGTCTGAAGATCTGGGTTGAATGGTGTCGGTGGGTTCTGATGGTGTCGTTCAACCTTCTCTGGACCTTGACAGTGTAATATACTTGGCAGTCAGTGGGACAGTCACAAGCCTCCCAGTTTTTCATTCAAAATATTTTAAATTGTGTTCCGGAGAGGAACGAAGCTTTTTACGGGGGTAAGTGGTGGTAAGTGATTAATGACGGAAAAAAAAAAATCACTGAATCTGAGAGGCAAGATCACAACATGCCATCTGTTATAACATGTGTTTACCAATAGGGACAGACATGGTCATAAGCAGCTAAGCTGCATCTACTGGGAAATAAAGCGTTTATTAAGGTGAGGCAGGAGAACACATTGTGAGGACAATTGTGGTGATTATTGAAGTCTAGCAATAAAAACTGCAGCCTTAAATCTGGTTTGTGCAGGAAGGAGGCAACAACAGAGTCTGTTAAGTGGCTTGTTAAGGATTCATTAGCACAACATGAATGTAGTTTTGCCAAGTAAACGTCTTTGGGCACAGAGAGAGCGACAGCTAATGACCCTGCTCAGTCAGAAGAGCTGCCGCTTGGCATTCTGGGGGCAAATTCAGACACTCATATAAATAAATGAAATATATTTGCACTTGCGCTCCAGGTCTGTACAGTTCATGTGCTCCATTCCAGCCATTTTTTCCTTATTATTTGTCCTTCTTTCTGTATCCACCCTGCTCTTGTACCCATAATCATTTTGAAGCCAGGTGTAGCCCCTAGCTGTAGCAAGGTTCTGGTGTAGTTGTGCAGAAACCTCAGACTAGTCCCACACCATGTGTCTTAGGAGACACGGCACAGCACATTCATTTACACATTTCTTCTTCATCCTTAACACTGTGACAGAATGCTGTGGAGAAATGTCCAACACTTTTAGCAGCCAAGAACTGTGTATGAAGTTTGCTTTACAAACACAGATTTGGCAACATATGTCTTCTTTCATTTAGAATGAAATCTATTTAACTGTAAATTTATGTCATGAAGAGGTGAGAATTATGTAATAAAGTGTGTGTGTGTGTGTGTGTGTGTGTGTGTGCGTGTGTGTGTATGGTGTTTTAGGTCTCGTCTGGCTGATTTCTTCACTAACTGTCAACCTGAGCCCCGCTCTCTCTCTGGCTGTCTGAAGGAGAACTACGCTGACTGCTTGCTGTCGTACTCTGGCCTCATTGGTGAGGCTACACTGTAACATATATTATTTATTATTATTATTATTAATATGGTCAATTTTATATTAATTAGAGATCGTTGCACTTTTAAAAACTATTTATTTATTAATATATATGCATTACATTAAATTGTCACAGCCATTTAAAATGAAATAAAACTAGTGATGGCGAAAGATGATATATATAATATATATATATATATATATATATATATATATATATATATATATATATATATATATATATATATATATATATATATATATATCAACATCAACCAGTTATTTACTGATGATGTGAGTTGATCTGTTCAAATCTGGATACCACTGATACAGTTTAGTGTCTCATTAACTAGCACTGAGTGACTGCTACTACTCTCTATACAGTCCACACATATATATATATATATAGAGAGAGAGAGAGAGAGAGAGAGAGAGAGAGAGAGAGAGAAAGCCTTTGGGAAAACATGTTTGTTCTCAAGTTCTTTCTTCCGCGATTTGCTCGGTGTGTGCACACCACGGAAAAAGCAGCTGGACCCACGGGAATACAGCAGCGGAGCTATTAATCTGTGATTAGCTCCTGTTGTTGTCCTACCAGTGGGAGACTGTTTCTCTGTGGGCTAACTCTGTCACATCTCCGCAGTACAGCTTTTATGAGGCACATTGCACCAAAATTATGATTTTTCAGAAAGCTCAGTGAGAGCAAGATATCTGAAGATAATGTGTGATCACAATCAGGCTTTTAAAACACACACATTTAGTCAAATTCCTTTTAAAAATGAAATTGATACTTTATTTTTATTAGAGCGTAGCAGCATGTCAAACCATGAACTTTTTTTTTTTTTCCAGGCACTGTGATGACCCCAAATTATCTGCGTTCACCCAAGATCAGCGTGTCGCCATTCTGTGACTGCCAGCAGCAGTGGGCAACAGCAAAGAGGAATGTGACAGATTCACCGAGTTCTTTCACTGACAACACCTGCCTGCGTGAGTTACTGTTCTGGCTCAGTAGAAGCTCATTCTTTGCTCATATTTCACTCATATTACGGTTATAACCCCCCCACCCCCCCATCTCTGATGATTGAATGTCAATTACACTTCAATAACGTGCAAAAGACACCCAGGAAAACATTTTCAATGATGAAACATAAAGCTAATAAACAAGCGATTAATAAATAATATGAATTGTATGTGATTTTCATGAGATTCTACACTAGTGCATTTGCATGTATGCACATTATATTTATATTTATATATATATATATTATATATAATAATATATCATTATAAACAATAACATTAGCATACAAATATTTTACATTTTAAAGCATGAAAAAATGCTAAAATAGGAGAAACTTTGTGAACATGATGATGTCAAATTTGTATGCCTGGAATCAATTCATTAATGTACCATCTGAAGTGTTTCACGAAAATGAATCAAACTTCCCAGCTCTATATGGCATTTTCCAACTGATGTTTTTCTAATTTTGCTGATTTAATGGTTTCCTACTCGAGAGCTGTAGTCTTATGAAAAACTCTTTGGGAAAATCATTGCAATTTAAAAAGAACCAGCTTCATTTCACCCACTAGTAAATACATATAATAGATGTAAAGATGTGAATAATATGTCAATCAAACACACGTTACCTTTTTTTGTGTTGTTTTCTCTTTCTTTAAACTCTGTGCCTCCATCCGTCCCATTTTCCCTGTCCATTTTATCTCATTCTCTTTCTAATCCAGTTTGCTCTGTCCATCTCTTCAGACTCCAGCAAAGTTGTTTTCTGAGGCTTTTTAGCTGTCCAACTGTCAGCCTGTTTTTATCTCAGCCTCTTCCATCATCCTTTTATGTACACTTCTTTCTCTTACCCTTTTCCCTGTATATCATTTGCTTGCTACACTTGCTTGACTGCACCAAGTGTTACGTTTTGTTCCTGTGTACTTGTAGAATGGCATGAAAACAGACTAAGTGGAAAAAGCAAAAAGTGCGCTTTCAGGAAAGCTTGTGAAAGGTCTAGGAGTGCTACAGAAAGTAAAAAAATATATAGTACTGACAGAGATCCAAGCAGGAGGCAGTTTAGAAAGCAGGATCAAGATGAATGCCACTACTCAAACCTCAATACACAGCACTTGAACTAAGTTTCTTGTGGTGATATAGTTCACAGAAGAAGAAGGTCATGTCGATCATCATGCCTCATTTGTAACAGTCCAGTCCTCAGTTCACCGCTAACAGTCAGACCTGCTAACAGTAGGAATGCACAATTTGGAGAAAAAAATATGATTATATTTATTTTAATAAAAACTGCATTTTGAAACTGTGATTGTTTGTAAGGGCTGCTTATATATCAATATGGATATGATGATGAAGAAAAAGAATAGAGAATTAGAATTATTAAACGGAAATATAAAAATTAAGAAAAAAAATAAGAAACCTCCACGCATAACGTATTTAAATAAATCACAGCTTTTGTGATTTAAAAAATCACACAAAGCTGCAACAACAACAACGACAAAAATCTCATCTCATTGAATATCATCTTAAACTAAATTTTCCTATTTCCTACTGTATATGTGCTGCAGTTGTTATCTTGTTACTTGTTACTTAAAAATGGCTGTTTAAAATTGTGAGTGGCTGGTAAATTTTGCATTCAGACACTGAATTTTCCACCTTAAACGTCTACATGGAATATTTGGACTTCAGACCACAAAACTTTAACGTCAAGAACATTTACAGTGAAATAGTGAAGGCAAAATTTTGATTTTAAAAATAAAATTAAAAAGATAAATGTAAGCGAATAATGCCCTCTCAAATCTTTCTCTAAGCTACTGCAGTAAAATAAATGGATTTGAATGTTCAGATCAAAAGAAAGGGCAGGGTGGATTCACTGTAGGATGAGTTTATCTGTGAACAGTGTGAGCTTAATTTGATTTGTTTCTTTTAGTGCCGAAGGGCTTTGAGGGGATGTTGAAGGAGACTCTTCAGGAGGGTTAAACTGGGTTAAACTTCTTCTTTATCGTTATATCTTTCTTGCTTGCTCTCTCTCACTTTCTCTTCTCCTTCTCATTACCTCATTCTCTCGTGTCTCATTATGGGAATTCAGTTGTTAAGGCATCCTGACAGTTCTGGGGGTTTGTTCCCAGCGCCGTCAGTATCTGGGTGTTTAGGAGGCTATGACGAAGCGCTTTGGCATCACACCCTACAGTAGCCCCTGGGTATTATGTCTGTCTGCCCTTGGAACACTGCGTCCTCAACACAGGCTAGTGTAGAGCAAAGCTGAGCTTCAGCAAAACAGATGGCATAAAGTAAAATAGTGAGATTGAAAATAGTGAGAACGTTAGTGAAATATTAAGTTGAGAATACCCCCACCCGCCCCCCAAAATACTTAAAATCAGCTTTACAGTTTGAGTTTGGTGGCATGTTCTTGAAATAAAGATTGTATGTTTACTAAAGCTGAATTGATTTAATCAAAATACAGTAAAAACTGTTTTATTGTGATGGTTGCTGATTTGCTGTGCAATTACAATAATTTCGTATTGTTACTCAATTATTAACAATAGCTCTTAAGCAATATTATTCACTTTCTCGACACGGACACGCACACACATCAACATGTCGCCGCATGAGAAGCGTTATTTATGTGGGTAGGGCGACGGTCTCAAATTAAAAGATGAGAAGATGCAACATAACCATTGTATAATAATGAAGCTTGCAAACTCACACTTTACAGCAACATTGGCATGTTTTAATACTAAAAGGACTGAAAAACAGACATTTTCTCATGCTGAGAGATAAGCAAATGTTTGTGTGTGAGAAAATATCATATAAAGTGTTAAAAAAATAAATTACACAGCGCGGTGATAAAGAGCTCCTATTCTCTGTTTTTTATTTAAGCTCCATTAGATGAGGCCATGTTCGGAACATTCTCTTGCCTTTTATTGTTGCTGTCAGGAAATATTTTTAGCAGAAGGACAGCATTTAACAAACTTGCTTAAAAGAAAAAGTAACATTTCCATACAGTATAATTTTTGATACAGCATGGCCTTCCATACCTTATTGCATTACATAAATGTATAGAGGTAAATCAGTAGCTAAACTCGAGAGGCTTGTTTATCTGAATGTGAGAAACTTTTCATATAATGTTTGTATTTGTAAGTTGAAATTTACCATTCACAGCACTGATGTGAAAAAGCTGAATCTTTCAATTTTGCACACACAGACAATAATCAAAACACCCGTGTTTTTGAATTGGGAGTTGCACATTTAAGCTACAAATGTGTAAAATTACATTCACACAAAGAAATGAGACACAAATGTTTACGACATATTTACTTTTGCACTTTACTTCAGTTTTCGCTGCACAACCTTCAGTCCGGCACTTACAACCTCTTAGATCTGGCACTATTTTCAACCCTAAATACGTACACTAATTGTAATATAACTAATAAGTATATTAGAACATTTAATATTTTAAATGGTCATTCATGGATCATTACTGTAATTATTGCGCAATTATTTAGAACCAAAATCTTTTCAAATTAATGAAACAGAAATGAGCTAAAATGTAGTACAGTTTTTTTTATTGGGTTAAAACGTTACTCTTAAGGTGTTTGGTCACATTTTGAATGCCCAAAGAACTAGGAGAACATATTAATGCTGTTTCATTCCCCAGAATTAAAATGCTATTGTAAAGTATAGTCAGTGTAGTTATCCATGCACAATCAATGCACATTATGTGTTAATAATTACTAGTGCAAATATAGTGAAACTGCTGTCTGTCCAGTTAATCCCATTCAAACATATTGACAGCGCGGAGTTGTTTGGAACTATTGATAGCTCCATGAATCACATGACCACATGGCAGTAGTCAGTCATCGACCAATAAAATGTCATTTCATGTCGCGCTCCACATCCCCCTTCCTCCAGGTCTGCGTCTCCTCCACATCATGCATATACAAAGTGCACAAGTGAGTGTTTGCAAACAAGGAGTACAGAAAAGGAGAGTAGCAAAAGTCACATTAGTGTCCAAGGATTTGCGAACTTGTACTGCCCAGATCTGACGAAGGTTGTAGAGGCTGACTTAGAACAGTTGTGGCAGCGAAACTGGACAATAAAGTGGCAAAAGTAAATATATGTCTTAAAGGGACGGGGGGGGGTTGAATGCTCGTTTTCACATCAAATATCCTGTTAAATCTTGAGTACCTATCAAATAGGTGACTGGCATCCTTCCATAACTTCCAAAAAGTCTTTAGTTTTATTATAATTCATAAGAGAAAGATAGTCGTGTACGATTTTTCCGCGGAAAAAGAAAACACGACACCGACTGCGAGCGCGAGCGTGTGGGCGGAGCTAAAGAAATCACGCAGCGGCAACAATGAGGCTTTTTTGCCGTTGAGAGCTGGAAAAGCTGTGTGACATTGACCGTTGAGGAAAAAAACCATCATCCAAAACAAACCATGGCTAACAGTCAGATTCAGCCGTTTATTTATGATCCAGAATCAGATCCAGAGGCTGAAACTGAACGAGAGCAGCAGCAGCAAGGACTCGCTCCGAGCGGGGCTCGAACCCGGGTCTCCGATGGGAGACGGACGCACTAACAAGGAGGCAGAGATATTTGAAGCAGTTTTACTCACCGCCTGTGGTTCCAACACATGATCGTGACCCTTTTTCGTTGGGATTGCATCATCCTTAAGAAATAAACGAAACACAAATCTGTCGTCAAACTGAGCCTTGTTTGTAAAACAAGCATTTTCGAAATGCAGGGAACAAACACAAACAGTTGCACAACTCCGTTAAAGCTCTGTAAAAGTAAACTCCATCCACTGGTCCCTTAATGCTGTTTTTTCTTTGGTAATCTGTGCAGGGTTGTCTTGCCCTGGCAACCAAAAACACACTCCTTTTGTGACTTCGGTCTCTCGCTCTGATCAATGATTGTCTGTGCTCAGCCTCTCATTGCTCTGCTATACGGGAGCGCGCGCTCTTCCGGTAGATGTGCCCTCAGGACCCATATAAGGAACACAGAGCCATACTCAAAAAAAAATTTTCAGAAACTTTTACAAATTCATATAAACTTTAAATCCATGTTTAGCATGGGAATCCAACTCTTTAACAGTGTAAAAAACTTAGTATGCATGAAATAGCATTTCAACCCCCCCCCCCCCCCTGCTGTGAGTAAAAATTACAAATTTCGACTTAAAATTACAAATTTTAATTTGACAAGTTCTCACAATCAGATAAACAATTTCTTAAATTTTGCTACTGTTTTACCTTCATATACATGTGTGTTGCTGAAAAAACAAATGCAAATGTAGTTTGCATCAGAAAAGCCTGTTTATTTTAAGCTGCTCTGTATTTCATCAAACAGTAGCCTGATAGTTCAGTAATTTTTTTTGTTTCTTTTTTTTGAAACATAAAACCATGTGGATCTGAAGGTCTCCAGACATCAGCTGGTGGAGTGTAGAGTAGATTCAGAGAACATGACATGCACATGAGAGGAAACTACACAATTCATCTGCTGAAGAAAGTGTGTCAGGGCTCATAGACTCAAAACAAAGATCAAAGTGTTCAGAGCCTGCGGGTCTTTTCCAGTATTTCCTAGAGAGATGGAGAGAAAATGTATTGAAATAGCAAACAACACATTCATCATGTGTTTGTTCAAACAATTTACATGTGAGTATGATAAAATTAGAAAAGACAAAAAAGAAACATTAAGATGTAGCGTGGCAACAGACGGACCTAAGCACTATGAGATTTTTCACTATGAGGGACAGATTTTTCTGAATAAAATATTTCTCAATATAAAACAACTACACGCATACTGTACCACACTTTCTTGGATTTTCTTAAAACCGTGTCTTCACAGACTACATGTGTCTGTACTGTTTCAGTGGAGATGCAGCGGTCCATATAATTAGGCAGTAGATCCTACTTCTAAGAAAAGCTGGGTTGGGAGAGGACCTGACAGAGCATTTGGGCAAACAGAAGTCATTTCCAGTATTTTACATGTGAAGAAGCAAATATGCATAATTTACAGTCTATCACACAGGCAGTTGAAGCTAACAGCACATTATCGATTGACTATGTTAGGTTTAATAAGTTAGTGATAAATGTCCTTGCAATTACTCGGTCATATACAGTATGGTACACACTGCTGGTCTTTCAGTTAAATCAATGATTATAAATCTCAGAGAAACAGAGATTAATCTGATCGTGATTATGTAGCTGTAGGATGAAGGTTTGACCTCTGGTATTCAAAAAAATTTAAACCACCTGTAATTTACAGGTTTGCATGCCATGCCATCAGTTCAGCATATATATATATAATATATATATATATATATATATATATATATATATATATATATATATATATATATATATTATATATAATATTTATATATATATAAGAGAGAGAGAGAGAAAGGGA